>NC_079444.1:33936764-34116764 GCF_903798145.1 Danio aesculapii
TATATATATATATATATATATATATATATATATATATATATATATATATATATATATATATATATATACATACACACACACAAAATAAATTAAATGACAGATAGAACAATAGAACAAAGATAAAACATGGAATAAACACCTTTTCTGTGAAGAAAAGTATTGAGAAATTCAATAATCAAATGTAATATAACACTATATAGTCTTCATTGTATAATTAAACACAATTAATCTTTGTTAGGCTGGCAGACTTTGTAGTTTCTTGTGCCCAAATGGTTTAAATTCATTTTTTAAGTTGCTTGACATCCTGTGATGTGACTATTGAAGATTCTCACATTGCTGAAATGATATATTGTGCAGCCCTAGTGTGTGTGCTTGCTCTTTGTTGACGTGCATCTGTTCATGCATTCTTTGCGCATTAATATTAATTACATTAAGCCTCTTTGTCAATTATGTCTTATTAAAATCAAACCAATCAAATCTCCACTCGTCTTTTATGATTAAATGCTCTTATGCTGGACACGTCATGCATTATTAGTGATATTTGAGCTCACTTTCTCTGCTCAGTCACATGGGTCGTGTTGTCAGGATAGTACTTCACTGTTTGCCCTTTGCGTTAGGACATCTGCATATGTGGAGCTCGAAAGTGACAGTGCATGCATAGTTATTGTTGGGTCAGCAATGTGTGTGCGCGTGTGTGTGTTGTTATGTCAGCATATAGCAGCTGGTACAGAAGAACTGCATCTCAGAAATGCAATCCCAGCACATGAAAGCTCTATTTTCACAGCAGTGAAACACAGCAGAGACCCTATATGAACCTGTGATCTTGCACAAAAGTCCTCTTATCACTGTATTTATATTTATGTTTACAATGAATCATTATCCAACTTAAATAAAATTGGTAGACAGAAGTAATCAATGCAACAAAAGAGCAAGTGTACACTCAAAAATGACATTTGCTGCTTGTTCAAACTACTTATTTAAAATGAGCTGAAACAACACAGTTTTTTTGGGACTACTTAATTGTTTTATGTTTAATTAACTTAGATTTGTTGCCCCAACCCAAATTGATTGTGTGGAACCCAGCATTTTTTTTAACATAGGCTCATTCTGAAAATGTATCCCTATATACATTTCCGGAGATTGCAAATTATGTAGCCAGAGGTATGTATGGCTGCACTTTGTCTTTAAAACAAAGAACGATTCCATAAAACCGCTAAGACAAAAAACAAAAGACAAAAAATTAAATAAACAAGTAAATAACTGGGTGAGAATGTGGTAAGATCTGAAACCATTAAAAAATCAAACGAGGGCTTTTCTCTTCTGGATTGCTTTTTAAAACACTATCGGTTTGGTTTACAAATGTGGGTGGGTGGGTCAGTCGATCAGTCGATCAGTCAGTCAGCCAGTCGAAAGAGGCCTCTGGTGGATTTACGTGAGAACAGCAGCTGCAAATGGCACTCGCGAAGATAAAAACTGTAAAAAAATAAATAAAGAAAAAAAAAAACCTGGTACGTATTTGGCGCTCTCCAAAAAATATATATAGGGATACGTATTCGAAATGAGTCTGGTTTGATTTTTTTTTTTTTTTACAGTGTATGTAGATGGAAAATAGAATAGAGAGTTTGAATGTCATAGCATAATAAATGAAACTTTTGGACATCTGTTTCAAGCTAAAATGTTTCAAAATGACAGATCAGTGAGCTATACAAATTTTCTAGATTTTATGTAGAATTTTTTTCTCTTATAATAGAATATATTAGATTCACTCAAAAAAGAAGAAACAAAAAAGAAACAAATGATCTTGGGTATTTGTTCTATCAGCTTCCCCGTGCAAGTGCAGCAGATTTCTGCAGTTCTATCAATTTGTTGTTCTTTGTGTGCGTTCATGAAATATTTTAGCCAATTTGATCCTGTTTTCTGCTACCTAAACATGGTGGGCTGTAATCTGGTGTAAAAAAATGCAGGGTTCCACATAATTTTGGGTTCCACACAGAAACAGTTTCTTCCCTCAGGCAATCCATTTAATGAGCACTTGATGAAAGTAATTGTGAAACAAACGTCACTACTTGCTATACACTTTTTATACACGTATACGCTTAAGTTTTGCACATAACAATTTGCACATAACAGCTGCACATATAATTGTATGTAGCAATATACCTGTACATAAACTTGTCAATTTGCATGTTTGCATTCACTATTTACTTCTATTTTTAAATATATTTATTATCTGTTTTTTTGTCCTGTCTCTGTCATTCTATTGCACTGTATAAGCCCTGTCATGAAAACAAATGCCTCTTATGTGTGAACGAAGCTCTTTCTGATTTCGGAATTCCTTCATGTTGTCCCAACACAAATCGATTAAGTTATCTTACCAAATTTAGGTGGATTGAACATAAAACAATTACACTGACCAAAAAAATCTCAAGAATTGTGTTGTTTCAGCTCATTTTAAATAAGTAGTTTGAACAAGCAGCAAAAAAAGTTTGTTTATTTACACCTCAGAATCACATATAGGAAAAGTTTACCAAATGTTTTTGAATTTATATTTGTGTCATTTAAAACGACATTTTCTGGGTTGTTGTGAATTATGGGGCAAAACCAAGTAATGAGCTGCTACCAGTACTTTTTCTGGTTTATATTTTGATGGTTTAATTAAACCTTTAAGCTCATTAAAGGCATATATTCTGTCATCTCTTACAGAAGCACAAGAGCATCGCATGTTAAAATCACTTGGACACTGATGTGAATTACAAGAAAAGTGTCGTTTTAGTACAGTTTCATTTGGACAAAAAATGTGGTCACATTGTGATTTTTTTTTTTCCCACATGAAAATGTTGCAAAACTACATGCAGTTTTAACATGTGATTGCAAGCGTGATACACACTTAGAAATAAAGGTACAAAATCTGTCACTGGGGTGGTACTTTTTCAAAAGGGACACTTTTGTACCATACAGGAGGAGATTAGTTTTTTAAGGTTCATTTTTGTACCTTTTAAGGTTCAATTTTGTACCCTTAATTTACCATGTACACATTTGTGCTTTTAAGATATAAATGTGTACCTTTTAAGGACATGTTAGAAACAGAAATGTACCTTTTGAAAAGGTACCACCTGAGTGACAGATTTGGTTTCTGAGAGTGTACATGTATATTTTTTCTGGTAGAGATATTGTTGTCTTAAATACAGAATCCTGGATTGTTTTCTTTTTAGAATTTTATTTAGTATTTTTGTTATTTATATTTTGTTTTCAATAGATGTATTAATATCACTGATGCTGCTCTCTACTAGTGTTATACCTATTATGCTTTTTATACTTTCCTATATTCCACCCATGCATTTTGGTTTGTTTTGCTTCAGCAAACAATAATCCCACATACAGTATGATATTAATATTTCAAATAAGCCCACTAGTATAAATCAGATATCATTTTAAAAGCTCATTTAAAGCAATCGTTCACCCAAAACGGAAAATTATGTCATCATTTACCCACCCTTTAGCGACTTGTTCCAAACCAGTTTGACTTTCTTTCTTCTGTTAAATGCAAAAGAAAAGCTATTCTAAAGAAACCTGTAACCATTGACTTCCATAGTATTTGTTTTTCTTACGATGGAAGTCAATGGTTACCGGTTTTCAGCATTCCTCGAAATATCTTCTGTTGTGTTCTACAAAATAAAGAAACTTATAAAGGTATGAAACCACTTGAGGTAGAGTAAATAGTGTGTACATTTTCATTTTGGGTGAACTAATATTGTATGTAGCTTTTGAAAAACACAGAAGTCTCTGTAAACATTGAATTGTGACGCTGAGGAAAAAGCCACACACATTCTGGAGTGATTGTGAGTATCATTGGTGAGGGTGGACATGCGTCTGTGTGTTCTGATTAGACACAGCCTGTCACTACAGGACCTGAGAGAACACAGAGCCATATTTCCAATCTCTCTGGCACTTCAGGCATGTGTTCTCCTGGGAATAGTCACTGAGGCCACTCTGAGGACACGCAGGGGACGGACAACCCTAGGCACAATTTGGGCTGTCAATTTAACATGTACATTTGTACAATTAATTAGTTATGGGTAGGGCCAGACAGAATCTGCGGACATTTTCTGCTATTTCTGCGCAGAATTGTGTTCAAAATCTGCAGATTTATGCGGAATTATTTTGGGAGTATCATAACTAAAACCTTAATATATGAAATAAAAAGTAATACCTTTTTAATTTTTATTTAATCTTTACAATGCAAATCCAATTAGATCCACTTTATTTGGTAAACAAAGCAAGTCTCTCATATACTATCTACTAAACGACAGAAAATAATACTTTACAAACTGTATTGTAAATAAATAATATCAATATTTTCATAATATTACTGTAATTAATTTAAAAACTGAATAAATATACATTTACACACATTTACACAAGTGAATAAACAGAATCAATGATAGGCTAAAAATCTGCGGAAATCTGCGGAATTCTGCTCTCGCAGTTTCCGTATGGGCCTAGTTATGGGTATAAAAAAATATATTTTTACACAATTGAAGCACCAGTCCATGGTGATAGATGGGTGATGAACATGTTGAAGGAGAACAACTAACCTACTGCATGTACAAGCCTACAGAAGAACACTTTAGTTTAAATCACCACTAACATTATTAGATGTCTGTCTATTATTCATACAGTATATAAACTGTTTATTAGAACTTGTAAAGTATGATCTTATTCTACATCCCTAATCATACCCAAAACCTGCTACCTTACTAACTAAACAGCAAATTAGTTATTTATTAAGCTAGTACTGTTAGTTAATGGTTTGATAATCGCATGAACTGTGATTTAAAATAAAGGGTAACACTTTATTTCAAGTCACAATTCACGCTATTAACAAACCATTAACTATAATACTACTAGCTTAATAAACTACTAATTAGCTGTTTGTTAATAGTTAGTAAGGTAGAAATTGAGTTTAAATTTTGGGTATATTATAGGGATGCAGATCATACTTAACAACTACCAATGAACAGTTAATATCTTAATATTAGGCAGGTAATAAGCCAGTAGGTAATAGCATGAATTGTGTGTGAATGAGTGTGTTTGGGTGTTTCCCAGTACTGGGTTGCAGATGTAAGGGCATGCGCTGCATAAAACATATGCTGGAATAGTTGGTCGTTTGTTCCGCTGTGGTGGCCGCTGATAAATAAGGGACTAAGCCAAAAGAAAATGGATGGATGAATGAATATTTAACACAAGAATTATAATTGTGCCATTGCTTACTCATATTAGTGTCATCTCAAACTTAGGAAAAAAAAAAAAAATGATCAAAAGAAATCAAAATATCCCAAAAGCTACTTTTAATAAATGTCTGCTAAATGCTTTTAAAAAATGACTTTAAATGCTGTTTTGAGAAATTTTCTCAGTCACGTTTAACATGCAATCAATTAGATTACAGTGTTTTTCAACTGTTTACACACAACATCTTTTCTGAAACATCTCACTCAAAAAGCAACACTACACCTCAAATCTCTAAAACCAGAAGTTATTTCTCAGCCTTGAACTCAATTTTCAATGGCATAAAACACTTTTCTCAAAACACTACACACAACTCTCTACCTAAAAGACAAAATTCGCCCAGGAAGCTACTTGTTTTCTTTTTTCCCAACACAGCCAATCAAAACGATACACTTATTCACCGGATCACACACATCTGCTCAAATGTGGAAACACTAATTCTTTTTACTGATCACTAACCAATAACTGCTTTACTGTAGTATAAGGTCAAAGGCTGTTCTGGTCCAAAAAAAAAAACTGGTTTTCCAGCCATCCACAATTTGTAGTTTTGTATCTACCCGCATATTCACCTTTCTAAATACTGAATTCCTATAAAAAAAGTAAAGAGGAATTCTTCTCAGCCTGGCTCTGGAAAGTGTATGATGGCCAACCCTACAGTGTGCCCGCATGATGCTTCTGCAGGTAATGGATGCTTCTCCCTCCTAACCCCCCACAACTGTGTCCTTTACTGTATAATAAAGAATATACTTTAGCTTTACATATGTTCTTTTCTTATATTTTTACATACAGTATGTTTACGGTTGTGTTGTATACTACTGTATACAACATTAATGTTTGGCCTAATACTGTAAATGTTTTTTTACAATAGCGGATTACTGTCACTGTAGAACATTGTATTGAATTGTAGATAAAAGCCTGTATAAGAGCAAAGAGCTTTAGATTTAGAACAACAGTGTTTACATGGTGTACCCAAACATTTACTATAATGAAAGAAGTGTTTGCCATTTGATGCAAATGCTTCATTCTGACGTGTGTTTATGGCATTTGAATGCAGTCTTTACATTTCGAAGGCGATGTGAGGCATTCTGCGTTTTATGTGTGCAGTTTTGAGAATTGTGTGTAGAGTTTTGAAAAAAGGTGACAGTTTTGAAAACGTGTAAGCAACTGGAAACAACTAATTAACTACCACATCAATTTCTATCAATTGACAGCCGTGGTTTATAAATACCAACAGCACTATGACGTGTGTGTTGTATGTCTGCATGCATGTGCAAATGCTTGCACAGGTCTAATTAGACTCCTCTTGTGTGGTATTTAGATCTGATTAAAACAATAAAGCACAATAAAAATAGTTCTGCAGGCAGTAAAACAGAAAGCTCTGGGCTCAGCAGTTCACAGCATTGCATCGCATTTAAAACCACACGTCACTATTACAGTAAGAGATCCTCCAGCATAAAACAGGGATGTTTGTAATAACTGGAGAGGCTTTTGAGAGTCTCAGAGATTCCACTCTAAAAAGGATCTCCGTTAAGTTTGTTTCTAGACGAAGGTTCTTTAATTAGCCTGCTGTGCAAGTGATGAGCGAGTTTAATTGGACTGCTCATTCAGCACTCTAAGCTTTGGCAAACGACCTGCTTTACAACAAACCACACACACACACACACAAACACACACACACAGCCCTGCCAGCATCAGGGTGTGTTTTTCAGTCCACTGTGGCTCACACTCTTGCCCGCTTGGGTGGCACTGAGTTACACTCACAATCTTCAGAGTAATCCAGGATACGGATAACACACTGTTTGTTCAGTATTTGTTCAGTTAATGTGCGTTTTAGTTCTTTATCATTATTCATTCATTCATTCATTTTCGGCTTAGTCCTTTTATTAATCAGCGGTCGCCACAGCGGAATGAACCACCAACTTATCCAGCATATGTTTTACGCAGCGGAGGCCCTTCCAGCTGCAACCCATCACTTAGAAACATCCATACACACTCATTCACACACATACCCATACCCAATTTACCTGTACCGCATGTCTTTGGACTGTGGGGGAAACCGGAGCACCTGGAGGAAACCCACGCGAACACGGGGAGAACATGCGTTTGCAGAAACAGAAATGCGTTTACATTTCCATACAGAAATGCCTGACCCAGCCGAGGCTTAAACCAGCGACCTTCTTGCTGTGAGGCGATTGTGCTACCCACAACGCCACCATGACACCCTTCTTTATCATTATTTAGTTTATTATTACGTAATATTCCCTTTTTTATTACTTTTATTTACAGATGCACAGTTTTTAAAGGGATGATTCACCTAGAAATGAAAATCCTGTCAGTATTTGCTATTTGAGTGCAAAAGAGGATATTCCGAAGAATTTGATAGTGACATTATTATTATTATTATTATTATTATTATTATTATTATTATTATTAATAATTTCTATGGAAGTCAGTGGCTATTGGTTTCCAACATTCTTCATAATATCTTCTTTTGTGCTAAAACAAAAAGAACTCTAGCTGAACTATACCTTTATTATTTGTTTGTTTATTGAAAAAAATTAAAGTTTAATACATTTTAATAGAATATGTATTAGCTTTATATGTTTTTTATACATTTTGAAATATAAATTTTATATAAATTACACAGAATTATTTAATTATTTAAAAAAATTATAAACTTGTACATTTTAATATTTAATTTATTATTATAAAATATACATGTTAGTCATTTTTATGGTTATAAAATGCCTTAAAATACTTTTTATTAAATTTTCTATACTCAGTTAAAATGGTTGGGTTAAAAATACCACAACATATAACCCAACTATAGGTTATTACAGCACCTTCCCAACTATGGGTTATTTTAACCCAATGCATTGGGTTATATAATTCAATAATATAATTTTTAATAATTAAGTGTGCTGGCAAAACGGATATAAAAATCCCGACACGGAGAGACAATTTAATTAAAAAAAACAACAGTATTATTGTGTTTGGAAAAGGAAAGCAAGTGGATTCCTGTTAGACTTTTGTGTTTTAGGTAGAGAGTTGTGTGTAGAGTTTTGAAAAAAGTCTTTTATGCAATTGAAAATTAAGTTCAAGGCTGAGAAATAGTTTCTGGTTTTAGAGATTTGAGGTGTAGTTTTGCTTTTTGAGTGAGATGTTTCAGAAATCGTGTGACAAGAAAATATTTTGTGTAAACAGTTGGAAAAAACTATAATACAGCTGTTTTGTATCAGTTAAATCAGTTGACTGTTGAAATTCAAAAATTTTAACCCAACTGGTTGAGTTATTAAATAAATAACCTAATAAAGGTTAAAAATAACCCCAAAAGCACCAAATATTTTTAATGAATAAATAACTCAACGTTTTTAGAGTGTATATATACAGTTGAAATCAGAATTATTAAACCCTCTTAATTTTTTTCTTTTTTTAAATATTTCCCAAATTATGTTGAACAGAGCAAGAAAATTTTAATGGTATTTCCTTTAATGTTTTTTCTTCTGGAGAAAGTCTTATTTGTTTTATTTCGGCTAGAATAAAAGCAGTTTTTAATTTTTTAAAAAACATTTTAAGGTCAAAATTATTAGCCCCTTTAAGCTATATTTTTTTCTATAATCTTCAGAACAAACCATCGTTATACAATAACTTGCCTAATTACCCTAATCTGCCTAGTTAACCTAATTAACCTAGTTAACCCTTTAAATGTCACTATAAGCTGTATAGAAGTGTCTTGAAAAATATCTAGTAAAATATTATGTTCTGTCATCATGGCAAAGATTAAATAAATCAGTTATTAGAAATGAGTTATTAAAACTATTATGTTTAGAAAAATGCTGAAAAACAGAAATTGGTGGAAAAAAACAGGGTGGCTAATAATTCTGACTTACTGTATAATTATTATTATTATCTTTAATATATATTTTTTTTTTATCAATGTTATCCATTTTCTTATAGCAATTGTGTTTACACTGCAGTCATTACTTTATTACATTAAATTCTTAGTTAGGATGAAAAATATAAATTGAGGTGTTTAAAGAATTATATTAAAACTTATGTTTTTGTTAATATGTTAATATGATTTACTATAATTCTACTTATGCATTGTATAGCATTAGTTCATTCACTGTAGTGTTAATTTTAACCCACCCTAATATATTTCTTAGGTGATCTTTGGGTTATCTCTTTGTTCTTTTGCTATTTGCATTATAAAGTGTCTAATAATACGCTAACAGATTCAAACATGCTGGACCATACAAAGACTCATGTATTCATGTATTTCCAGAAATATTGATGTTTACAAGACACACACACTTTTTTAGTCTCTGTTTTGGCCTCTTGCTGGGTGTTTTGTAGTGTATGCTGTGTTTGCGGTTGTGGTCTGTGTGAGACTGTGTTTCTATTTATAGTCCAGACATCAGTAAATCCTCTCCAGAAATGCAGCTTGAGCTTAAATGTCCTCTTTCCCTCATAGCCTGGTAAATGCTTAAATGCACTCTCTGTAATATTCACTAATGGATTCAGTGTACATTTATCTGCATTTGTGTGTGTGTGTGTTTGTGTGTGTGTGTGACGCATGTTCTGGTTTATGTGGACATTTATCTTCATTTGTGCAAGAGGATGCCGTGGTCTGGGAATGAACTGATCTCAGATTACCACAACAAAAGAAAGGGAAAGAAATTAGTAACTACTTACATTTCTGGGCCTTTTCATCTTATTCTTTTATAAGTGGTACAAAATGAATGGGACATTGATTTAATCTTTTAGAAATGTCGGATACTGTGTTTCAACAAAATTGCAGAAAAATAGCACAACATTTGAAATAACTTTTGACATTTGCAGCATTGATGTTAATATATAAGGGCAACACTTGTTACATTGTGTTGTTTAAATGTTCCATTTATTTTTTTGTGCAGTGTGTGTATGTATATATATATATATATATATATATATATATATATATATATATATATATATATATATATATATATATATATATGTATATATATATATATGTATATATATATATATATATATATATATATATATATATATGTATATATATATATGTATATATATATATATATATATATATATATATATATATATATATATATATATATATATATATATATATATATATATATGTAGATAGATAGATAGATAGATAGATAGATAGATAGATAGATAGATAGATAGATAGATAGATAGATAGATAGATAATATAGCTGTATACTCAAAGTAAGCAAAGAAAAGGTGTGAATATTTTGTATGATGTTTGACTGTGTTGCATCATTATGAAAAATGAGCTGCTTTAGATTACTTTTGGATTAAGGGAGAGGTTACTATGTCAGTATAGGTGACCATAGGTCGAGGTGGACACTCATGACATGTGGAGTCCCACAAGGCTCAATTCTGGCACCTCTCCTGTTCAATCTTTATATGCTTCCTCTGAGCCAAATATTGAGAAAGAACCAAATCTCCTACCACAGCTATGCTAATGACACTCAGATCTACTTAACCTTACTGCCTAATGACTACAGCCCCATTGACACCCTCTACCAATGCATTGATGAAATTAACAGTTGGATGTGCCAAAACTTTCTTCAGTTAAACAAAGAGAAAAGTCATTGTGGTTGGGAACAAATGAGGTTCTCAAGGTGAATGCGTACCTTGGCTCCAAGGGTCAAACAACAAAAAATAAGGTCAAAAATCTTGGTGTTATTCTGGAGTTAGATATGAGTTTCAGTAGTCATGTCAAAGCAGTAACTAAATCAGCATACTATCATCTCAAAAACGTTGCAAGAATTAAATGCTTTGTTTCCAGTGAAGACTTGGAGAAACTTGTTCATGCTTTTATCAGCAGCAGGGTGGATTACTGTAATGACTCCTCACTGGCCTTCCCAAAAAGATAGTCAGACAATTGCAGGTCCTCCAGAATGCTGCAGCAAGGATTCTGACCAGAACCAGAAAATCAGGGCACATCACACCTGTCCCCAGGTCTTTACACTGGCTCCCAGTTACATTCAGAATAGACTTTAAAGTATTATTACTTGTCTATAAATCACGAAATGGCCTAGGACCTCAATACATTACAGATATGCTCACTGAATACAAACCTAACAGATCACTCAGATCTTTAGGATCATATAAACTGAAAATTCCAAGAGTTTAGTCAAAGCAGGGTAAATCGGCCTTCAGCTACTGTACTATGCCCCCCGCTGCTGGAATCAGCTTCCAGAAATGATCAGATGTGCTCCAACATTGGGCACATTCAAATCAAGATTTAAAACACATCTGTTTAGCTGTGCCTTTACTGAATGAGCACTGTGCTACGTCTGACAGATCGCACTATTATGTCTTTCTTTTCTTTTTCACTCTTTTATAACCTGTGTAACACATTTTAATGTGTTTTTATTATTTGTTTTTATTTTCTTATAATTGTTTCTTTTATTCCTGTTTATTCTGCGATTTGTGGAAAATATTTAATTGCAATTTATTCATTTATTTATTTTTGACAGATATTGTGATTTTGTTATGATTTGCGATTTAATTTTGTAGTCAAGCTTTAGCTCAATAATCTGTTTCATAGCTTCTTTACTGCTAAAATGCAGTGAGTGTTAGTCAAAAAAGCAACTGAAAAGATATTAATTAACGCTAACTATTATTCAGATTTGTTTATAAATATTCAGAAATGAAACACTAATTTTTCTGTAGAGCAAACAGTAGTATGGCGTTAGTTATCTCCCAGTGCATTTGTGTTTTTTCATACAGCTGCAAACAACTCTGAAATTGTACTTTGCTGTTGCTAGCTATTGAGTGTCACTGGCAATGCTTTCAGATGACTTTTTTTAGCAAAACACTCATATAGCCGCCTGTGGTGCTTTTTTAGATGCTAGTCGTTGTATTCCCTCATGCTGTGGCAACAATTCTACGATAGCCCTTACAAAAGACCTGTTTTTGTTTGGCGTCTGTGACTTTGAAAACAAAATATAATAATTCCATATTACTGATGTCCTGTTTTTCTTTGATATTAATTTGTCTATTAATGCTTCTGAAGCAGCAGGTGCCATCATCCCACTTATCCGCACTTTCCTGTTTGTTTGTTTTATTGTGGGCTTTCTGCATAGTTCAGTTGCGCAATTCTCAATTGGCTAGTAAGATTGTCACACACAGATGGCAGTCATGCATTTGCTCTGGGTGGGGGAAATTAAGTAATACATATATATATTTCATATTGCAACCTCGTGCAGTTTATTGCAACGTATCAAATCGCAATTGCGATTCGATTTCGATTAATCGCACAGCACTACTGCCTACCCACTTCCCTATCCCCATCGCAGTGTTTTAAAAAGCAATCCAGAAAAAGAAAAGCCCTCACCTGATTTTTACCACATTTTCAGATTTTACCACATTCTCACCCTGTTATTTACTGTTTTTTTTTTACTTTATTATTTTTTTTGTCTTACCCGCTTTCTGGAATCATTCTTTACCAGACTCGAACCCCTTTGTCGCGGTCAACTCCGCTCTGCATCTCCACGACATACTCTACATGTCGAGCTACCGGACAAACTGGTAACAGCGGAAAAGCCATCCAACAGAGGTAAGCGGTCAGCTGGTAAGTGAGAAATGGAATGGCGTCATACTGCCCCCTAGCATTCGTTTTAAAGATGAAATGCGGCCATACGTAGCTCTCACTACATAATACGCAATCTCCAGAAATGTATATAGACTTGCATTGATTTTTATACCAGTTTTTTTGTTGATTTTTGTACCACTTTTATTTTATGCCACTGATTTTTATACCACAAATGAATAACAACATTTAAAAGGTACAGTTTACCCAAAAATAACAATTTTCTCTCCCAAACCTATATGAGTTTCTTCTGTTAAACACAAAAACCACAGCCACAGGCTTCCATACTATTCGTTTTTCCTCTAAGGATGTCAGATGTTACCAATTTCCAACATTCTTCGAAATATCTTTTTTGTTCAAAAAGATACACATTGCAGGTCTGAAATCTCTTGAGTGTGAGTAAATGGTAAATTTTCACTTTTGGGTGAACTGTCCCTTTAAGAATGTTCTCGATATTTTAGCGGAAACCAGACAAACCTAATGATGAAGAAGTACAGTTTTTGCAGTATTGTTTATTTGAGTGGGCTTCACATGAGAACCATCATCTCCTCTGAGTGTTTTTTTTTCGGCGGCTGATTTAGGAGGTTGTGATCCAGCAGGATATTTTGTCCCACTCAGCCTCAGGGGGAAACAGTAGCTCTGGGTGGCCAACAAAAACACACATTTCCTCTGTGTCCATTAGCCATTGTTTGGTCCAGTCCTCCCCCTCAGCCCCAGTAAGCCTCACCTCTACGATAATAATCTCACGATGTTATTAAGTGCTTTAGAAACCAATTAAAACAACTCCAGGGATGAAAACATGTATTTGGTGTGTTTATGTTGCGGAGGACAGATGAGGACGGGACGCTCTGGGCAGGGCAGGACTTGAGTGAGGCTCCAGGAAGACTCACTCTGACCCATTTCACAGAGCAGCTCGACTGCTGCTGATGAAACTGATCTCAGTGCTGCTCGATGTGTCCTGAAAACATTGTTTGAATGATAAGACTACAAGAAGCTGAACTTAACTATTCTAGAAGCTGATTAGAAAATTTGTGAGAAGAATCCAAATTATTTCTGATCGTTTTCCAATACTTTTAGGAATTAATAAATAAAAGAATGAATAAATAAATGAATATTTAAGTATAATATAATAATATATAAGTGCATCATGGTGGCGCAGTGGGTAGCACGATTGCCTCATAGCAAGAAGGTCACTGGTCAGTTGGCATTTCTGTGTGGAGTTTGCATGTTCTCCCAGTGAGTGTATATGGGTGTTTCCCAGTGTTGGGTTGTGGCTGAAAGGGTATCCACTGCGTAAAACATATGCTGAATAAGTTGGCAGTTCATTCCGCTGTGGCGACCCCTGATTAATAAAGGGACTAGGCCGAAAAGAAAGTGAATGAATGAATGAACGATTAATAATATATAAGTATTGCAAAATTTGTAGAATTATAAATTCTAATTATAATAATAATTAATAAACTAAATAAAAAAATTATAAATAATATTTAATAAACTAAAAATAATAATAATGATCTAATTAAGAATAAAATTATTAAAATGCATTACATATAATTTAATATTGTCTGATGATTTATAGTATTTATATAGCTTCTGTATTTTATTTCAAATGTTTTCTGATAATTTTTCTAAACTTTTAGGAATTAATAAATAAATGATATGTGTAAATGTATAAATACAAAAAAAGTATAATATAAATATGAAATATTGCAATTCTAATAATAATAATAATAATAATAAACTAACTAAATAAATAATAAATAAATGAATAATTAATAAACTAAACTAATAATACTCAATATAATTAAATATAATTAATATAACAAAATTATTCAAATGCATTACATATAAATTTATATTGTCTGATAATTTATAGTGTTTACAGCTACGTTCTGTATTTTTATTCAGATGTTTCTGATAATTTTCTAATTAGGAATTAATAAATAAATAAAATAAGGAATGCAAAATGATTAGAATTACATTTGAATAAAATAACAAAAAAATAAAATGCTTTTCACTTACAGACCGCTCGCTCCAAACAACAACCTCAAAATAACAACCTTGCTAAATCCTCAGAATATCAGGATGCCACTGATACCTCAAACTAGTTTTTTCTAAATTCTGGTTTTGCAAAACAAGCCAAATTTGTCCCTGATTTTCATCACCTCTCAGAAACTCAGATGAACCAGGCCCCAGATTAAAAGATTCCCCACCGGAGAAGAGAAGCAGCCACAAACCCACAAATAAGGTCAATGAAAACGGCACCATCTGGCAGACAGCTTCTTCCTAATCTAGATGTCGCTCATTTTAAAGCTGTGGTCAGGGAAATGCTTCCAGAGCAACAGGGGGTCTGCAGAAGTTCGGAAACAGAAGGGAAAAGTCAAATGTAGGATAATTGAGCATGTTCGGGATTAAAGCAAGACTTTTTCGGGGGGTTGTTTTGTCCATACGATGTGTAAATTCAGAAGTAAATAGTGTTGTATTTAGTGGAAATTGAAGGGGATTTCCCTCTAGATGTTGCTTTGACAGGGATGACCTTTGATGTGCGAGAAGCTCCTGTGCTGAAAGTCAGATCAGTGACTCTGTCCATCTGACCTTTCGGCCCTGCATTCCTTCGTCGTCACTGAACCACCACAAGCCTGTAATTATTTACCCACACTGAACTCCAAACACACTCAAAGAAGCACTTTTTGATGGGTGAAATCCAGATTGGGAATTTCATTTTAAGGCTAAAGATTTTGTATACTTGATTTCAGTTGGTCACAATTCAATTCAATTCAATTCACCATTATTTCTATAGCACTTTTACAATGTAGATTGTGTCAAAGCAGCTTCACATAGAAGATCATAGTAAATTAAAACAGTGTCAGTTCAGTTTTCAGTGTTTAAGTTCAGTTCAGTTTAGCTTGGTTTAAAATTCACTACTGAGAGTCCAAACACTGAAGAGCAAATCCATTGATGCGCAGCTCTACAGGTCCCGAATGCAAGCCAGTGGCGACAGCAGCGAGGAAAACACTTCAATTCCAACAGAATGACCAACAGAAAGATGCTGGATTTCAAATGACTTCTGTTCATCTATCACAGTAGACATTTGACAATTGATGATTGAGTTTTTTGGCTGTGTAATTTTGCAGGTCTGATTTGATTTGATGTTATATGTCACTTGCAACACAGGCTCATTGTGGATACATACCCCTGTCTACATTTCTGGAGAGCGCATATTATGTAGCTGCATTTCGTCTTTAAAATGAACGCTACAGGGCAGTGTGACACTGACGACAGCTTCTGTTTGTTTTACTGCTACCAGCTGACCGCTTACCTCTGTACGGATGTTTTTTCCAGTGTTACTAGTTTGCCCAGTAGCTTGCCACATACATCACTGGACTTGGGATGCAGAGCGGAGTTGATCGCGACAGAAAAAAATAAATAAGTAAATAAATACTTAAACAACAGGCTAAAAAAATGGTGAAATCACACAGCCACAATGGCATTGTTTTTAGATTGCTTTTGAGAACATTATCAGTTGGGTTAAGGGAAGGGTTTGGGTGGGTCAGCCGGTCAGTCATTCAGTCAACAGCAACAGCTCTGGTGAATTTACTTCAGAAGAATGGTAACGCGCAAAGAGGACGCGCGAGAGGAATTTGTGAAAATCAAAAATCTTACACAGCGGCCTCTGGTGGATTTGCAAAAACAAAAACTGCAAGCAGATGCACCTAAGGTTACATATTTGACTGTGCCCAGAAATGTAGACCTGGGTACGTATCTGCAATGAGCCTGGGTTTGTCACTTTATACACACCTATTTGAGTGTGTTAGTGCCCACTTTTCCAGATATTTCTTAAAACATTCTGTAAGTCATGAACTAGAAGAATCACATTTTTACTATTTTCAATTTGAAGCAAATAAATATGTTCATTAAAATTGGTCAGAAGATAAAGGTACAAGACTGTGCCCTTAATGACTTTAATGAAGGAAAGAGCTACAGTTCAAGCACCCATTTGGTCCATAGTCTGTTGAAATTGTTGATTTTGATTGTCTGGAATGTGTGCAAAAAATTGTTTAATGATCAGGTAGTTAAATGTGTTACCCTCAAATTATAGCATGACTATTGTAACCAACCAGTAATCGTGACAATTGCTGGAAACTTGTGTAATCTTAAGGACACCAATATGTGATTCAAAAAGGAAGAGAACAAACACCTCAGCAATATTCACTCTCAGAAATAAAGGTACGCGAGCTGTCACTGGGGTGGCACCTTTTCAAAAGATACATATTTGTACCTTAATGGTCTATGTTAATACCTTAAGGGTACATATTGGTACCCAAAAAAGTACAAAAGTGTTCCTCTTAACTTTAAGGTACTAATATATACGTTTAGGGTGACGCAGTAGGAAGTGCTGTCGCCTCACAACAAGAAGGTCGCTGGTTCGAGCCTCGGCTGGGTCAGTGGGCATTTCTGTGTGGAGTTTGCATGTTCTCCCTGCGTTCGCGTGGGTTTCCTCCGGGTGCTCTGGTTTCCCCCACAGTCCAAAGACATGCAGTACAGATGAATTAGGTAGGCTAAATTGTTTGTAGTGTATGTGTGTGAATGAGTGTGTATGGATGTTTCCCAGAGATGGGTTGCGGCTGGAAGGGCATCCGCTGTGTAAAAATGTGCTGGAAAAGTTGGCGGTTCATTACGCTGTGGCGACCCCTGATTAATAAAGGGACTAAGCCGAAAAGAAAATGAATGAATATAAATGTTTGAGGTACCAGTATGGACTCTAAGTACAAATGTGTACCTTTTGAAAAGGTACCACCCCAGTGACAACTTAAGTACCTTTATTTCTGAGAGTGTATGCTCAAAAATATGCAAAGAGGTAGCTAACATAGGTAGCTTATGAGCTATTAGATATGCCCGTGTCATGCATAGACACACAATCTCTCTCTCTCTTTCTCTATTCTTTGCCTGCTTGTGACTTGTGACCTGCATGATTCGAAGTAGGCAGATAACAGTTTCAAAGTGTCATAACTGACAGAAATAACATAATTTTTACCCATTCGGTCAATTTTTGCACTGCAAAGAGCAGTACTAGTTTTAACATGTCTATAATTTGACCAGGGAATTAGTGGGATTACCAACAGCTTGCCATGCATTAAAGGATTTTAGAATGCATTTAAAATCCTTTAATGCACGGCAATCTGTTGATTATCCATTACAAATACAAACACACAGTGAAAATCAAAATTACAGAACAATCAGTATCTTTTTTTTATTACATTTCGAGGTCACTGTGAGTTTTCCAGTACTGGGTTGCCACTGGAAAGGCATCCGCTGCGTAAAACATATGCTGGAATTGTTGGTGGTTCATTCCACTGTGTGACCCCTGATAAATAAGGAACTAAGCCAAAGAAAAATGAATGAGGTCACTGTGATTTGAAGTTATCCTAGCTGGAATGAAATAGCCATTATTAAGAATACATTATAACTTCTATTCTTAAGCACAATATCTTAGCTAACCATTGAGCCTCGCTGTCATTTGTATTAAACTGGCAGGATTTTTATTAAGATCAGATTTAACACTTGTTTTCCTATTTTTTTATTCATTTAATTCTTATATTGAATTTAAGTTGAACAGAGATTTCAATTTTCCACCAAAGTCTAAATAGTCAACTCAACAAAATAACATGTTATTTACTAAATGTTTTAAGACCATTATAGCTTATCAGACTAATTAGACTATTATTCAGTTATTTAACTTAATTATTGAACTTTCCTGTTTGTATTTAAATTTGCAAGACGTTTGGCCTTTCTAAAGTGACTGAAACCTTGACTACATGTTGTCCGGATGAAGGACAAAGGGAATAACATTTTAGCCATACCAAGAGAAGTCATCTACAAAAGACAGTATAATGTGGAGAATCTCAGAGGGTAAGCGGCTAAACACTACTGCTGGATTGATCACCATAGAGTAAGGATCTGTATTTCAACATGCAGTATTTCAACATTTAGGAAAATTTAGACTTAAAGCTCATTCTGCAGTGACCAAACCATTATCAGCAGAAAGAATCAAACGGACAGGCCCTAGACTAACCTTTGCTGAATAGCATGTAGTGTGGACAGACAGTTGGACCAAAGTTCACTTCAAAGATAATTACAAAGTTCTGTTGTGAAACTCTGAAGCCTGACAGGTCATTACTAATCTGCTTCTACATCATCAGCTACGTGGTGTAGGTGATTGGTTGCAATGAGCTTACCCTTCAATATTTTTAAATGCCTCAGTGTTGTTTTATGCTAGCAACATGCAGCTTGTTTTCGGAGACCTTCCTCCACCCCAGCTCCACTTGTGTTTAGATCTGCAACAGGGGTTACATATACAGTGGCTACGGAAAGTATTCAGACCCCCTTAAATTTTTCACTCTTTGTTATATTGCAGCTATTTGCTAAAATCATTTGTTCATTTTTTCCTCATTAATGTACACACAGCACCCTATATTGACAGAAAAACACAGAATAGTTGACATTTTTGCAGATTTATTAAAAAAGAAAAACTGAAATATCATAGTCCTAAGTATTTAGACCCTTTGCTAGGTATTTAGCAGAAGCCCCCTTTTGATCTTATGCCACCAAGAGTCTTTATGGGAAAGATGCAACAAGTTTTTCACACCTGTATTTGGGGATCCTCTGCCAATTTCCTCTCTGCAGATCCACAGTTCTGTCAGGTTGGATGGTAAACGTTGGTGGACAGCAATATTAAGGTCCCTCCAGAGTTGCTCAATTGGGTTTAAGTCAGAGCTCTGGCTGGGCCATTTAGGAACGTCATGGAGTTGTTGTGAAGCCGCTTGTTTGTTATTTTAGCTGTGTGCTTAGGCTCATTGCCTTGTTGGAAAGTAAACATTAATGAGTAAAAAATAAACTTAAATGATTTTAGCAGATGGCTGCAATATAACAAAGAGTGAATAATTTAAGGGGGTCTGAATACTTTCCGTACCCACTGTATATTATGTTTGCAGCATTAGTGTGTTATAGTCTCAGACTGTATGTCTGTGAATATGCTGGCACTAGCATGTCTCCATACTTGGTCTCGCGTAATAATCTAAGCAGCAGCAGTAGCAGCAGCATCATAGCAGGTATATGCCACCAAGACCAAACACATCAAAATTGCCTATAAACAGTTGAAGTCAAAATTATTAGCCCTCTTTTTCTTTTTCAAATATTTTCCAAATGATGTTTAACAGGGCAAGGAAATTTTCACAGTATTTCCTATAATATTATTTCTTCTAGAGAAACTCTGATTTGTTTTATTTCGGCTAAAATAAAAGCAGGTTTAATATTAATTAAAAAAAAAACATTTTTAGGTCAATATTATTAGCCCCCTTAAGCAATATTTTTTTTCGATCGTCTACAGAACTAACCATCGTTATACAATAACTTGCCTAATGGTAACGATAAAAGAAATCAGTTATTAGAAATGAGTTATTACCACTATTATATTTAGAAATGTGTTGAAAAAGTATTCTCTCCGTTAAACAGAAATTGGGGATAAATATATAGGGGGCTAATAATTCAGGAGGGCTAATAATTCTGACTTTAACTGTACATATTTATTACCATACTAAATCTCAGAGAGTTGTCATGAGAGAAGAGCTATTTTGGGTCCAAAAGAAACATGTTGATCATCAAACTGAAAGACTGAAGCGAAGGTCTGTGCAGAAGTGGAGGAAGAGAGCCATGGTTTAGTGGTGTTTTCTGCTGCAGGTGTTTGGCCTGTTTGAAGATGGATGGCAGCATGAATACTAATGTTTATTAGATGCACTGTACATTTTATCAGTTATTGTTAAAACGTGTTTAAAAGTTTCCCTTAAGGGTAAAATTAAAGGGTTTTATACTTCTGTTATTTTATTCTACATTTTCATTTTTGCATCAACTAGGGCTGCATTATATATGGTTTCAGCATAAACATCCACAATAGTCACATCGCAGGAAGTGCGATATCAAGTAGTGATTGTACTGTAGGTTAACAGATGTATGCAATATGTAGATTATTTGCAAAATCCATAATATTCATGAGTTTTGATTTCCTAAAGATAAATACCAAAAAATAGCACAACTGGATTAACTAGCAGTCACGATCGTCTGATCTCATATAAAGCAAGAGATCGTGATGACATATGATGACGTGCGCAGGTGATGTAGTGCTGTCCCATTTCTTAGGGGTAAATTTTCCCCTTAACCCTCGGTTGTAAGGGCCAAGGGGAAGGGGTAGGGGTACAAAAATAGAATTGGGATTGGGCCTTAGTGTTATTTTCTCTACCCAAAGATGAAACTGTGAAGAGTCAGTGGTTGAGGTTTATTCTTGCAAAACTACCTCGGCATTATAGCCCTCGTTTTCTGACGAGTGCTTCATTAATCTACATCCTTACAATGGGGGATTTGTCTGCTGCTTGTTAAAGAAAGGATCAGAAAAGACTATTGATGTATGAGACTTTGTCAGAGCTCGACAGGAACTTTATCGGTACACAATTCATGGACCATTTCCTTTCTCCATATCACAAGTGTAAGTAAATGCGATTAAAATGGTTGCCTCCTTGTTTTCTCTTGCTTGCAAATCATGTACTTAATTGTGTTTTGTTACTTGCTACCGCTTGTACTGTATCTGGTTAACTCTTTATATTTTCATATCGTGTCTCATGCCACGTTGAAAACGCGACGCATGCCGCTTTGTTTACGGATTTAAATGCGTTTGTGAGCTCGTGATCTACTGATTCCAAACCTTTGAGTTTGCCTTTTTAATTGAACCCAAAGAAGATAATTAGAAAAATGTTAGAAACTTGTAACTATTGACTTACAAAACTCAGTAGTTACAGGTTTCCAACATTTTTCAAAATAACTCATTTTGTGTTTAACAGAAAAAATAAACAAATGTTTATTACAAGTGTAGAATGGGTAAATGATGACAGAATTTCAGTTTTTTTTGTTTTTTAATAATAATTTTTTTCAGGGTTTTCACCTTTAATGGATAGGACAACAGAGAGTATTGACAGGTAAGCGTGGGGAGCAGAGAGAGGGGAAGGACCTCGAGGCGGGAATTGAACTCTGGTCACCATGAGCACCAGAGTGCATGTGGCCATTGACGCTAACCAGAATTTCAGTTTTGCGTGAACTATCCCTTTTAGACCCCGCCCTCCCCCCCAAACTAAAACACTGTTTAATATTTTTTGGGGGATATTTATCAACACTGTAAAATATTCAACCTTACATTTACAGTAAATTACTGGCTGTAAATTATTATTTCTAAATATAAAAAAAGTGCCTGTAATAACATAAAAGTTCATGTGTATTAATTTCTATGTTGAATGAAATAAAGTGTGTTGAAATTCCTAAAACTAACGTGCAAAAGATAAAGGCCCTTTTTAACAGTAATTTGCTGTAATCATTATGCCTGCCTTCATTTTACAATAAAATTCTGAATACAAAAAGATTCACAGTTAAATCCTGTAAAGTGATACTAATGTAATTTACTGTGAAAAATTACAGCAACATGTTGTGAAATTCTGGGAATATTTTACAGTGTAGTTTATTATATTTTATGCAGATGCACTGTACCACAAATCCCAGCAATCATTCTAAAACAACAAATAATTCACAGTTTATTCAAGCCATCAGGTAAAATAGATTTTATTTTACAATAATTATTGCAGAAAAGCAAAACATATCAATTGATTTCTTTCCAAATATCACAACCCTAGCATCAGCGTTATTATGTGATTAAAGCATTAAATTCTATATGATTACTTTGAAATGAAAAAAACACTGGGGGAAAGCATTGGTCTCATCCAGATGAGAGTTTTGCTGTTCTTAAGTGTTCTTATGCTGTTTGCCATCGATTCAGTGTATGTCTGTCTGTCCTGATTCTATCCCATTACACGCCCGCGCTCAATGGCATGTTTGCTCACAGAAACAGGTCTGCTGTTATGATTGGCTGCTCAGTGTAAGGCATTCGGGGATTGATTTGTCCTGATTTATTTTAGTGGGACATGTGAAGGACATGTTTTGTGATATGTTCATGCAATCTGGCTGTTTTTTAAGAAAGTGGTACAAGATGCCAGAGGCCAGTGACTCCCTCTGACGCCCAGTGGCCTCTGATATGAATATTCATCAGGGACTCCTGAGGGGCCCCGGTGACTCGGTATGAATTCATTCTTTCACACAGATGAGCAGTTAGCTGTGTGATAACCACGCTAACATGGAGTGACGTTTGGGGCCCGACACAGGTTACACATTTATACAGATTTGCTGTTGAATTTTTGCAGGCCATGAGCTGCCGGATTTATCTCATTGTTATTAATATTTAACATGTAGATTCTTTTATTTTTATTATTTGTTTAATTATTATATTTTATTTCAGTTTAACATTAGAAATTATTTACATTTTCCACCAACTACCACAAGTTGTTTACTAATTGTTGTAAATGTAAATGACCTTAATTTTTTATCAATCTGTTAAATGAATGATTCAGTGACTTACCGATAAGCTTCACTTTTTTTACTGGATGAATCTCTTCTTTCTAATTAATCTCTTAAACAATTGATTCAGGGAATAGTTTAAAGACTTCTGTTGTTTCATTATGAATCTGTTTTTATAATGAATCATGTGAACAAATGATTCAGAGACTTACTTAAACCCTTCAGTTGTTTCATTGCTGGATGAATCTGCATTCTTAAGTGAATCTCTTCAACAATGGATTCAGAGACTCATTTAAAGAATTCTGTTGTTTCATTACTGGATGAGTCAAGTTTTATAATGAATCTCTTGAACAAATGATTCAGAGATTTACTTAAAGACTTCAGTTGTTTCATTACTGAATGAATTCATGTTTATAACGAATCTCTTCAATAATTGATTCAGAGACTCATTCAAAGACTTCACTTGTTTCTGTACTGAATGAATCCATGTTTATAATGAATCTCTTAAATAAATGATCCAGAGACTCATTTAAAGACTTCTGTTGTTTCATTACTGAATGAATCAGGTTTTATAAGGAATTACTTGAACAAGTAATTCAGAGACTCAAACAAGGACAACTGTTGTTTTATTACTCGATGAATCCATGTTTATAATGAATCTCTTGAACAAATGATTCAGAGTCTCACTAAGACATCAGTTGTTTAATTACTGAATGAATTCATATTAATAATGAATCTCTTGAACAAATGATTCAGAGACTCATTTAAAGACTTCTGTTGTTTCATTACTGGATGAATCCGATTTTATAATGAATCTCTTGAACAAATGATTCAGAGACTCACTCACACTTCAATTGTTTTGTTACTGGATGAATCAGGTTTTATAATGAATCTCTTGAACAAATGATTCAAAGACTTACTCAGGCTTCAGTTGTTTCATGACTGGATGATTCTGTTTATAATGAATCTCTTGAACAAATGATTCAGAAACTCACTCTTCAGTTGTTTTGTTACTGGATGAATGAGGTTTTATAATGAATCTCTTGAATATATGATTCAGAGACTCACTCAGACTTCAGTTGTTTTATGACTGGATAATTCCTTTTTATAAGGAATCTCGTGAACAAATGATTCAGAGACTCACTCACACTTCAGTTCATTACTGGATGAATTCATATTTATAATGAATCTTTTGAATGAATGATTTTGAGACTTTCAGTTGTTTCATTACTGCTTGAATCAGGTTTTATAATGAATCTCTCAAACAAATGATTCAGAGATTCACTCACACTTCAGTTGTTTCGTTGCTGGATGAATTCATATTTATAATGAATCTCTTGAATGAATGATTTTGAACCTCACTCACACTTCAGTTGTTTCATTACTGCTTGAATCAGGTTTTATAATGAATCTCTCGAACAAATGATTCAGAGACTCACTAAGACTTCAGTTGTTTCATTACTGGGTGATTCTGTGTTTATAATGAATCTCTCGAACAAATGATTCAGAGACTCACTCAGGCTTCAGTTGTTTCATTACTGGGTGATTCTGTTTTCATAATGAATCTCTTGAACAAATGATTCAGAGACTCACTGACACTTCAGTTGTTTCGTTACACATTATGTGTAATACACATTCTCTCAATATTATGTTAATACACAATTTTAAAGAGGTATGTCTTTACACACATTTTAAAAACATGAACACTAGGGGACTCTTTCTCTTCATTTGGAAGGCGGTTTCAAATGTTTGGAGCACAGTTAGTGAATAAAAGAGATGCCGCCTGATCACTTTTTCACAGAAATGTATTAATGATTTAATGATTAATCACGCAAGTCTACATATTGAGTTCTTAATGAATGTCCCTGTCCTTCTAAAGTGTGTGAAACATAAATCAGCTCACAAGGGATATATACAGAAATGTTAACAGTTCTTGAAATGCTAGACCCTTTCAGCGCCAGACTGGCTCCTGCGCCGCTGTCTTGCATGTATAGGGTTACTTCAGCGTTTTATTTTGAGGTTTCAGTTGCGGTAACAAACTTTTCCCCTCAGTTTATGTGTTGAGAGCGTTTCAGGCTCTGTTACAGCTGTGCATCCGGTGTAACTGCAACTCGCTCAGGATGAAAGTGTTGATTGGACTAAGTGTTTACCTCTATGTTCACGTCTTTCCCTTTCTCTCCACACCTCACACCGGTCATGTCACCGCTGTAACCTACTGACATAAATCTCCAACGCAAAACTGAAATACCCCCGTCTGAGAGCTGAGCCAGTTCAATGCCAGACACCCACAGACACTGGAATGTGTGTGTGTGAACACTAAAGAAAGACAGGGCTTATGAATTGACTTCAAGTGTAACTGGATAGTTGACATAAGGTTGTATCAGTAATGTCCTGCAGGGTGACCTGCTGTAATTCAAAAATAATATTATATTGAATAATATTTTTCCAGCTTCAACAACCATAAGTGGCCTCTAATCCCAAAAAAATTAAACATTTGCATGTAACATTTCTCACGTTAATTGAGCGAAACTATAATCTGGGGTCAGTATTTTGTCATTAGAAATATATTTGTATGTAAAATTTTTGTTTTTATTAAATAATCACCACTGCAAACATATTACATTATTTATATACATTATTTCCCATAATCACAGTAGTAATAATGATCGAATACATGTTTTATTATACATCTGAATATCACATATCACAAATATTACGTTTTTTGAAAAAAAATATATACTTTTATGTCGCCTCACAGTAAAAAGGTCGCTGGTTCTAGCCTCAGCTGGGTCAGTTGGCATTTCTGTGTGGAGTTTGCATGTTCTCCCCGTGTTGGTGTGGGTTTCCTCCCAAGCTCTGGTTTCACCCACAGTCCAAAGGCATGCGCAATAGGTGAATTGGGTAGGCTAAATTGTCCGTGGTGTATGTGTGTGATTGAGAGTGTATGGGTTTTACCCAGTGATAGGTTGCAGCTGGAAGGGCATCCGCTGTGTAAAACATATGCTGGATAAGTCGGCGGTTCATTCCACTATGGCGACCCCAGATTAATAAAGGGACTAAGCTGAAAAGAAAATGAATGAATGAAATACTTTTATTTAACATGGACACTTCAAAGTCGAATGCTGTCCTTTTAAACTTTGTTCATCAGAGAATCCTGACACAAAAATGGCTCATGGTTTTCACACAAATATTAAGCAGCACAACTGGTTTATTTAATAATAAATATTTTATTAACATTATTTCTTTTTACAAACATTATTATAATTATTTTTTTTATAATTATTTTTTCGGGGTTTTCACCTTTATTTGATAGGAAAGTAGAGAGTATTGACAGGAAAGCAGAGAGAGGGGAAGGATCGTCATAGGACCGCGAGGCGGAATCAAACTCGGGTCGCTGTGAGCACCGGAGTGCATGTGTCGACGCACTAACCACTACACCACTGGCGCCGACACAAACATTATTTTTAAAAATTTTTAATTTACAAACATTATTTTTAAAAATTATGAGACTGGTATTGATTAATTTGTCACCAGACAAAGTTACATTACGTTTACATTTAATACAACTGTATAATATTTATTAGTGCTTTACTATATTAAACACTATTTTCACGAAATTCATCCAGTCTCAGAAGCATAAGAGACTGCCCTGACTTGTATGTGTTAAATGGTCACACATTTGCCATAAATGTTAGTTTTTCTTTAGTGCATTTCAATTTCTATAGATATTTTATTATCTTTTATGTTTTTATTGTTATATTTTACACTCCACAAAAGATTTTTGCTGCTAGTTCAAACTTCTTATTTAAAATGAGCTGAATCAACACAATTCTTGAGTTATTTTGGGAGGACAACTTAATTGTTTTCTTCAACCACTTAAATTTGTAAAAACAATTAAGTTAACTTAATTGACTTAACTTTGTGTTGGGACAACTTGAAAGAATTGTGTAGAACCCTGCATTCTTTACAGTGTATTATTGTTGCACTAATTCATTTCTATTACATTAGGTTTTCAATCTATTTATTTTTGTTGCACAAAAACATCTCTTGTACATTTATCAGTCCCACTTTTAACCAAGACTAAATTAAACTAAGACTTTTTGCTCAAAGTGTTGATTTGCTCTTTATTAATATATGTAGTTGGGTTTAGGTATGAGTAGGATTAGGGATGTACTGTAGAATAAGATAATTTTTTTGTATACACTAGACTAATAAACACCCAATATTTCAATAATAACTAATAAGCCAGTAATTAATAGTGAGAATTGTTATAATCTTACATAAATTACATCTAGAAGGTCTTATTTTGTGTTACAGTTGGTATTTAACAAAAAAACGGAACAAAGCTAATTCTTAAATATAGTCCCTTTAATGTTTTCTTTTCATGATCGCAAGAGTATTTATTTATTTATTTATTTTTAGTATTTATTTATTTTTGCACAAAAACATCTCTTGTGCATTTATCGTTGTTCATTTATCAGTCACAATTAAATTTTTTTAAGACTTATTACTTAATAAAGTGCTAATTTGCTTATCAATTTGCTTTATCAATATTTTTAGTTGGGTTTAGGTATTGGGTAGGATTAGGGATGTGGAGTAATGGCCTGTTTCCACTGAGTGGTACAGTACAGCTCGAAATGGTTTGGGACGCTTTTGTGGCCATTTTTACTGTCAAAAGGTACCAAAAAGCGAACTATACCGTACCACTTAGATCATTCCTTGTAAGTTCTCAGCTAACAAAAACCCAATATTTTAAGTTATAAGCCAGTAGTTAATAGTGAGAATAGTTGCATAGTCTGAAGTTTTATCAGTTTATTTTGCCAAGTGGAGGAAGAAACAGTGTGGTAAATTACATCTACATTGTAAAAGATATTTGTAAATTAGCAGTTTTCCGTATTTGGTGATTAGTGTTTTTTCACTTGTTTATACTTTTGAATTACATTATGGGATCTTGAGATTTTCCATAAAAGCTTTTGATGGTAAAACATCTGAAAAGTTAATTTTGCTGACATTTTTAATAGTTTAAAGTGAAATGTTGAATGTGTTTGTGTTGTAAATTACAGTACAAAAACCTGGTAACAAACTGCCAGTACTTTTTTCTGTTATTTAACAGATTTAGCCAAATTCACTCTATATTCATTCATTCATTTTCCTTTCTCATAGTGCCTTATTTATCAGGGGTCGCCACAGCAGAATGAACTGCCAACTATTCTGGCATATGTATGTAGCAGATGCCCTTCCAGCCCCAACCCAGTACTGGGAAAAGCCCATACACTTTCACATTCTCTTTCACATGTCTTTGGACTGTGGGGAAACCAGAGTTTTCTCTATATTTTCCTAAATAATATATTGTCTTAAACTACTAAAAATCAGTGTCAATAAAAGTCACTTTGCTGAACTGTAGAGTTGAATCGTCACCATCAAAAGTCAGCAGAGATAAAACTGCTGTGATGCAATTGTTGGGGAAAGTTATACTTTAGAAAGTAATGCACTACAATATTGCGTTACTCACTAAAAAAGGAACTAGTTGTATTATTTAGTTACTTGTTATGGTAATGCGTAACGTTACTTTTGCGTTACTTTATATTACCTGGCTGATGCTTGATATCTTTCAGAACTTGTTTATTTTTCCTTTCTTTTTTAATAGAGGAGTTTTGTAATTAACAACAAACTGTATAACCTATACCTAGATTTATCTTTAAAAAAAGACATATTTTAGGTTGTTATCTGAAAACTTCCTGACCCCAGAGCTATACATGCCGTAGTTTAGAGCAATGTGTTTGCTGCTTTTGTACTATTTGTCTATATAATCACTGTCCATTGAGATTATAATCCCCTTTTCTTTGATGCGTTCAAAATAATGAACACATTCTCTCGTTGACTGCGGGATTCAGTGTGAGTAATTTTAATTCAGAAATTCATTTTTTAAATTATATTTAAATTACATTTATTTTAATTATGTGTTTATTATTATAAGTTTTTTTTTTTATTGACTTTAAAAGAGTACATTGAAAGAAGAGATCCAGTGTCACTATGTTCCCATACATCAGAGAGAGAGAGAGAGAGAGAGAGAGAGAGCGAGCGAGAGAGAGAGAGAGAGAAAGAATCGTGCGCCTCTGCATTGCATTGGTGCTGGAAACTTCACACAGCTGTTCTCGCTGTCACGTCGCACTGATTAGAGACGCGGGAAAACCTCAGAGAGCATGAGGCTCACCCCGGTGGATTCTGCGTCCGATTCTCCCTCGTCCCGTAACGAAATATAAATACGCTTCTCCGTTCGTTCTCCTGCTCTGCTGCAAGGTGACGCAGCGCCGCAGACCCGGCGGAGTGACGAAAACTGCGGCACCGGAGCGCGTCCCAGCAGCCACCCGGGCGAGGAGAGCGGCGGATCACGGAGAGCGGGCGATCCCGGGCGCGGCGCTGATATGTGTCACCGTTCACAATGACGACCAGGCGCAAGTCCAGCAAACTGCAGCTCCGGCGGTCCATCAGCGAGCAGCTGCGGGACTCCACGTCGAAAGCTTGGGATTTACTATGGAGAAACATACGGGAGAAGCGGCTGGCAGGTCAGTGACAGGACGCCAATCAACTTTTCCAAATAAACAACAGAGCATCATCATGCATTAATGATGGACCTTCTGTCACATGAGTCTGGAGAATGTCAAGTTATTAGGTCATGGTCAATGTGTGGCTTTTTGACTGGGGTGAATGTTCTAAGCCTGCATGTGATGAATGCGTTTGGTGTCTATAAATAATCAAAATCAACATTGACATTGCGCTCCGGCGGTCTGTTGTGCGCGCGTGAAGCCGCAGTTCTGCTGTAATGTCATTAGCTGATGTCTGCTGCCTCTCAACTCGATTAAATGCACTGCATTCCTTTACAAAAATGAAATCGGACACTAGTAAATCACTAATTTTAAATGGCCAACACAAAGTGGTAGATTGGGGAGGTTTTTCTGTGTATGGAGTTTCAGTGTTTTGGTTTGTACTTCCAAGGTGGTGTTTAGGTGGCTATACTGTAGTTGAGCTTGTTAGTAGTGTTATTGGGTTTATTAACGTCAGTTTGATATGTTTGTAGCTTCACAGCTCCTTAAAATATCTCTCTTGTTTTGCAGATATGTGATTGTCCTTCACTGAAAAAGTAGCTTATCTGTGCTAGAAAGTGTATGATGTTTAAGTCATGAAGCTTGTTCAGCCTAAAGGGATAGTTCACACACAAATGAAAATCTACTCACTATTTACTCACCCTCAAGTGTTTCCAAACTTCTGTTGAACACAAAAAAAGGAGATTTTATCGAAAAATATAACCATTGATTTTCATAGTGGGTTGGGTGTCTGTGGAGTCTTGAAAAATCTTAAGATGTCTTAAATTTCAAGAACTAAATTTTAGGCCTTAAAAAGTCTTAAATTCACTGAAATATTGTCTTGTATGCAGGGTGCAAAGTACAAGGGGGTTTTGGGGAGCTCTGACCCCCCTAATTAACGCTTGATCCCGCGCGAAGAACATGATGCAAAACAAGATGTATAGGGGTATGCCTTTTAATGGTTAAGAAATAGTTTTCTCTGATCTGTATTTTAAATTATATTACTAATTAAAATTATAGATAAAGTAAATATACATTTGACCACCCCTATAATGGTTTATACCATTGTGAATGCATGTTTGCATCAAAAATATTCATTTAGCCGGCAAATCTAGACAGCTTAAGTGCTTTTAAAATAGGGGTTTGGGCTATAGTTGTTTATAAAACTAGATGCATAGTTTGTATGTTATTAAACACTTGCTCACACATGAAAGTTAAACTGTAAAATAAAAAAAATATGTGCAGACTTTTATGGTCATCTATTAATAGATGCAGGAATGCAAACCTGCATTGTTTATTTAATTTCACAAATATCATTGAAAACCACTCAGTATCCCTTAAAAAGTTTGACTAAGGCATATTACTGAACATAACTGAAAAACTTGACCCTTCCGATCGTCAATGGATAATTCGTACCCTGTTTGTAAGTTTTAAATCATTTAAACGGGTCTTAATTTTCCAATCAGGCCAACACTCAACCAATCATCAACATTACATCTCAATAAAAACATTAACAAAAGTAAAATGTAGTAACTCAATTGTTTTAAGTCTATGTCTGCAATCAGAGTTTGATTGTTTTGATACATTATTGAAAGTATGTGCGAAGTATGTGCGAAGTATGTGCGACCATTAAAAATCTTTTCAACTGGCCAAGCATTTTCCAAAAAATGCTTAGTTTTTAACCCCATAGAAGTCTGAAATGTCCTCATAATGGTTTTGAAAAGGTTTTAAAAAGTCTTAAAATTGACTTGGTGAAACCTGCAGAAACACAGAGTAATAAAAACAAACACCATGTAAGTCAGTGGTTACAGGTTTTCAGCATTTTCAGAATATTGGATGAACTATGCCTGTAAGATTTTGAACATATTAAGTTGTTTCCAATTCGCGCCAAAATTTTTTTTAACTTTTCCTCTTTAGTATAGAACATTTCAGAAGTTTTTTTTGTGGAAACCGTGGTTCTTGCTGATTCATAAAATGCATTGAATGTCCTCCAAAAAGCTGGTAAAATATAAGGAATCTTTGTGGCTCCTGAAGGAAGATAGAGGTCTTCTGAAGTGAAACGTTTGGTCTTTGCAAACAACATTATAGCATTATTAAATACTCCGCCTTAACATCTGTCCTGAAGACATTCATGACAGTGTAGAGTTCAATATTTATGTCATGCAGCATATTAAGGATGCTTTTTTAAATTGCTTTTAACGGCCACTTGGTTTTGTGTATAGTATAATTTAGTATTTAAAATCTTTGGACACTTCCGTTGGTTTTCCACCATGGGGAATAAAGTAATTCAAGTAAAACAGAGTCCATATTACATGAATGGCAGGCCACTGCTTATTCCTGTGTGGCTTTAAGTGAGGAAATGACAGGAAAAGTTCATTTAAAAGCAATCTGGACTCAACCCTTCTTCTTCAACCCACTAACCTCATTTTTCTCTAAAACCCAAGGATTCGATTCTGCCTTAGCATTCAAGACCTTTTATACCTCCTGGTTAAACATTGCATACAACAATGTATACATTAAAATCACCGTGTTTGGTAGCTTTTTTGTTTGTTTTGAGCCTGTGGACTCTTGTTACTGATAAAACATAAGGGATTACTGTAAGCAGCGTTCCCCCAATTTAGACCATGAACAACTCACCTCCTGGTGACCCGTGCTGAATTTAGCTCATAAGTGAATGCCCGTAATGACATGGGCTTGTTTTCATGGCTCAGGTTCATGTTTAGGTAATTTTGGCAAGGCCCTTATGTGGGTGTCTTGACTGGACTGAATTCTGCAGCAATTCTGCAGCCCAAAAGGAAGTCCTCAGTTGAACTGAATGAATTATGAATGGCTTTTCAAAATCTTTTTGCACTTCATGACCACCAGGAGGCAATCATTGTCAGGTTCTCACTCAGGGATGCTTTAACAGCATCTTTCCAGGCTTGTCGGTGCACGTTTCAAGGATTCAAGATGGGAAAATCTGCTTTAATGAACATTTTGCTGTTTTAGGAGGTTTTCCATTTTTCCTCTTAGAATTTTTTTGTGTTTTCAATATCTCATGCAGTTCAGGTGAAGCACTGGGCCAGGTCTGGATCTGCTGACTTCTCCAAGCTTCATGTGATACTTTGTATCTTCACAATGTAGAATTCATGACAACAAGGTCTTTTCTTTTTCAACCTTAAAGCAAGCCAATGCCACTCAATTTTCATTTCTTTAATATCAATGTTCATGTATGCTTAAATTAACAAGGCTAATGAAGAATATGTAACATGTTTTGAATCAAACGCTTAAAATGGTCACTGGTTCAAGTCCTGGCTGGGTCAGTTGGCTTTTCTGTTTGGAGTTTGCATGCATGGGTGTTTATAGGTTTTTCCCAGTACTGAGTTGCAGCTGGAAGGGCATCCGCTGCGTAAAACATATGCTTGAGTAGTTGGCTCATTCCACTGTAGTGACTTCTGATAAATAAGGGACTAAGCCGAAGGAAAATGAATGAATAAATGAATGAAATTGGAGAAACATTTGGCATTTTTGTTTTCAGAACCACAGAGTTCTGTTAGTTCAATCAACTCTCAGGGCCTATTATGCACCCGGTGCAATACCGCACCAGGCACAATGCAAGTGTTTGTTTGTTTCTTTTGTATTTTGATATTTTGCGTTCATGGGTGTGTTGGTCTGAAAGCTGGTCTGAGAAGGTGTGTTGAGGTGCATTGTTGATGCAATGCTATTTTGAGGCAACTGAAATAGACTGCACTATTGACCAACGAGTGCTGGGAGCTGTTTCTCAAAAGTCGTTTAGAAAAGCGGGGATTAAAGACAAAAACCGGACTTCAATGAGCTGAACTAAACATCCACGCTTAAATTGGTTCCATAACAGCAATTTAATCTAACTAATCTGAGTTCAGTTTAAATAATCTAGATAACTGCTCGTGCACGTTACTGTCGTGAGTCCCTGGAGGTCGAGCATAGATGAATGGATTATGTTGTATGCTACCATGGCAGCTACGATGAAAGGAAGAGCTCTGAAAAGAGACACAGCTATGTTCACAGTGAGTGAGTAGCATTTGATTTTTGAGCTTAATTAATAATAATCAAAACCTATGGCTTGCAACAAAGCAAGAGAGAAGGCTGACAGGAAATTGCAGATTTTAAAATACAGGCTATTATTTAGGCCTATTAACGTTAAATTAAATATTCGTCATAATACATTGAAATTGTGCTTGCGCGCATGAGAGAAAGAGAGAATGCTGCCAATTGTTGCTTGCAAGGAAAAGTTTAATGCATTGCAGGCTCACTGTAACATTCAAAATGTGCTTAACGTCAGCACATTAAGTTTAAAATAATGGCTACAAAGAGCCGTGCAATCACAAGCGGCAGGATTTTTAACTTGCTCTGGAAAACGCTGCAAATTGCTGCTTTTCCTTTGATACTCGTTTTTCCCATGAGTGGGAAAATATCCTTACATTAAAGTGAGGCTACAGCTCAGCCCAGATCCATCTCCTGATTATTCCACTCAGATAAATGAAAAGTAATATTTTCTACAGAATGCTCTGCAACAATATCTTTGTGGTATATACTTTAGATTATTGAGTACATAAGCAAAATTTGGAACTAATCTAACAAAAAATAAACTCTGATCACAATCCAAAAATTAGTACACCCAAATTAAAATGTTGGGGGAAAATATTAAATAACATTTTAATAAACAGGATTTCTTTTTACAGAGACATAAAAACATTAAATTTAGTTGAAATGTTGTAGTTTGTATTTGTTTTGTTTGCAATAACTTATTTGAATTTAAATGTATTATCATTCTATTCTTAAAGATGTTTGGTGGATATACAGGTTGATTAAAAAAATACCACAACTTTGAAAATCTGTATTTAATCAAAGAAGCATGATGGAACCTTGGGTAATTAATCAATGTAAAGAGTACATGTTCATAGATGTTCAATATGACCCCCTCCGAACTCTCGAGTGACATCAACCCGAAAGTTGTGCTGTTGTATTTGAATCACCCTGTATATTTACTATTAAGTGACTATAAAGTTTTAATTATTATAACAAGGTTAAGTGAATTATAATAGCATCAAATTATGGCAGGCGAGTATTAACATTACTTTGATTAAGCTTGAACTTAAGACTTAACCTGAGAGTTAACCTGCCCTGGCTAGTTTCCCAGCATAAGTGGCAAAGTAACTGCGTAACTATTGTTAATTTGATTTGTGAAACTGAATCTGGCATTAATAAAACTGACATACAAATATAAACCTGAGTTTTTCCTGTAAGCTTGGTTTATGGAACAGGCCCCTGGTCTAAAGTCAGTAGCACAGTTTTTGTTTTGGTTTGTTTGTTTGTTATTTAAAGATTGCGTTAATGATAGGCTGGTCCAAAACATGCATACACGTCGCTTATTACACACACATGGATGTGCAGCAGCAGAGAAATTTCTTTAAATATTCAAGGGGTAAAATAAAGTATGTAAATGACTATTATTTTTTATATAAATATAAAACTACAACCTCCCTCCTCCCAAGCCTTCTTCACCCCAGGGGGCTTTTGAGGCATCTGGCTTGTTCTGTAGATGGTCTGCTTGCTATAATTTCACGTACGAGCAGATCATTTTCCTCACCAGTGAAGTGTTCAGTTTTTCCACTCACAAGGTCCGCCATGTAAGTAGCTAATGCACCATTTTGCAAATGCAACTAACTCTTAAAGGTAATGGGGGATTAGACTCCGAACAGTGATGGTAGGGAAGTAACAGTTCAGTTCATGTGCTCATATGATTATTACAGTTTGTCCATATGTGCAGTCATCGGAGTTAGGCAGAAAATACCACAGCAGTGCAGCAAAAGAACGTGTCTTTGCATCTGAAAATGCAAGATGCAGCGCTCCGAAATGGTTCCACCATGTTGTCGTTGTCATGTCAACTCGGTACACAGAAGCTTGCAAGTTTTGCCCCACCTTCGAGTTCTTCTGATTGGTCCACTGTTGTATAACTGATATTGGCACCACCGTGGTAAAAGTTAAAACTGTTTTATTTTCACACAATGGCTACGTTTACATGGACATCAATAATTAAATTATTTGCCTTAATCTGAATAAGACAGTAATAAAATTAAGGTTTTTATATGAGTTGCTTTTTGAATGTTCCTTTCATGATCCTCTTTTACATGTTATAGTACATAATTCGATTAACACCATTGCGTCACCACGCCATCCATGTTTCCTGTGGAGTTTCGTGTAACTTCGGGTGTTTCATTTTTAATTTGAAGACTTTAACTGCAGTTTGGCACTTTCACTTTCATTCAGGAACATTTCATGCATGCCCCCTGTGACAAACGAGATATTGGATGTGAGTATGCACTGCTGGAAAAGTGTAGTTTTAATGGAATTTTATACCGCACGCCATATGGGAGAAAAAACTCAGCATTTCGTGGTGTGTGTGTCTGTGGTCCTTTACTGACTCGGTAGGTGTAGAGAATTGTGCAAAACAGCTGTGTTTGTATGGACTATCCTGTCGCAAAATGCTGTGAAAATCCTACACGATGGTAACAGTTTGATTGCGGTGTTTACATGTCTGTACTGACTTCAATAATGCGACTAAAATCGGCATACTCCACACGTCTTAATTCCGTTTCTGTTTAGTTCAATTATGACTTTAATCGGATTAAATTAATCAGAAATCACTGTTTACATGCTAGACTCTTAATCAGAGTATTGTCTTAATTGTATTTCAAATCTGATTATTGGTGTTCATTTAAACATACTCCATGTCTAATAAACGCAGTGCTCATGTGTGAGGTGTTGCAGAAGAAGCGAGTGGTTACACACGTTCATCAACCGTGTTAACATAAAAGAACAATGGAAATATAATTCTGTCTCATCTCGTGCTCATGCAAGTCTAAATCTTTACTCTATACACATACGCACAAGATTGAACACTTGTCCGCTGCACACTTCTGATATTAATGGACGTCCAGTCAGTGCTTGCATTTCCATTAAAAGGCAATTTTGTTTGCAATCTATGCACAATTCATTTATTTCTGTTGTTAAAAGAGGGTTGGGCTCAACCTTTAAAAGTTGTTGGGAGTTGTTGCTTATTCATGTTGTACCATACTTGTATCGAACTGTAACCTCGAAATCAAGGTACATACCGAACTGTGAACTGTGTCACTTCCACCTAAATGGATCAACATTTTTTTTCATCTCACCTCAAACTTTATTTTCTCAATCAAATGCTGTCTAGTATCTGAAATGTCCTGCCCACTCATAAAGATTAATCGATTAATTGATTGTTAATTTAAATGATCATCGATCACAGGATTTTGCAGAAATTGTCATCCCTACTTGACATTACTGTTATCATTTACAATTTCTCGCATCAAACTGTTATATATACCCTCTTAAGGCCCAAGGTGTTTTTTTAACATGAATTTTTTATTTCTCTTTGCTATTTGGGCTTATTGGAACCTAATAGAATAAAAATCTAAGTATCATCTTTTGATATGATGTACTTTTAGAGAAAAATGATGTCCATCAATGTGGACTCGTGGTCCGAATTTACATAAAACACTTTTTCCTGAATGTTTTTAATGCATATTTAACATCGATTTTTTTTTTACTTGCTTTGACTATCAGAGAGTAAAAACAACATTTTTGCCCATTTTTGACAGTTAAAAATAGGTTTGGGACATTTCATATGCTGCAAAACAGTGGCAGGACTGTATGTCTGTAACAAAATATAAAACATTTAAAGTATTTTAAATAGCCACTTAAGAGCTGAAATGTGCTGTCCACATATGTGGACACTCAAGCCCTAGGAGGTTAAAGTTGAAGTCAGAATTATTAGCCCCCCTTTTAATTTATTTATTTTTTTATATTTCCCAATTGATGTTTAACAGAACAAGGAAAATTTCACAGTATGTGTGATAATATTTTTTTTTATCTAGGGAAAGTCTTATATGTTTTATTTTGGCTAGAATAAAAGCAGTTTTTATCTTTTTTAATGAACCATTTTAAGGTCAAAATTAATAGCCACTTTAAGCAATTTTTTTTTCAATTATCTACAGAACAAACCATCATTATATAATAACTTGCCTAATTACCCCAACCTGCCTAGTTAACCTAATTAACCTAGTTAAGCCTTTAAATGCCACTTAAAGCTGTATTGAAATGTCTTGAAAAATATCTAGTCAAATATTATTTACTGTCATCATGTCAAAAATAAAATAAATCAGTTATTAGAGATGAGTTATTAAAACTATTATGTTTAGAAATGTGTTGACAAAAAATAAATGTATATGTATGTATATATATATATATATATATTGAAGGGATAATTGAGACATCTCTAATAACCGGTTGTAACAGCTGCTTATCCTGTAGATTTCATTTCTGGCAGCTGTAATATCTCCCTATCTAGTTCACTTTTGCTTTTTGGTTTCGACTAAGATTTCTTGCACAAGGTATGTTGTTTTTCCCCCAAGGTGCGCTATTCATTTTCTTTTCTTTGGCTGAAACATCCACGCATGCACACAGAACACCGTCTAAACTCTCTCTGAAGCAGGATTTTGGCAGATTTTCAGTTGGCTGCATGGTTCGTTCTACCCTCCCAATCCTATTGGCTCCTCTTGCGGTCACACGACCCTTAAGTGGGTGGTGCAGATGAAAGTGTGCACTCAGATCAGAACTATCTTCATGCCTAGGTGTGTTTGGCTTTTTATGTTTGTCAGTGTTTAGTAGGTATATGATAAAATAGGTACGCTTTTTAGTGTATTTCAGTGTGAAAGTGTGACCAAATGATGCGTTTGAGGAAAGCGGTTTTGAGCGGCTCTGTACCTGCGGACATTGGCGAGATGGACGAAGTGTTGACTGACCTCTCGGATGAGTCTGTTGACAGCAAGTGCTTGGGAAGCATGACTCCAGAGACTCAAGATATATACCTTAGGCTGGACAGCCACCACAGGCGGTCAGGGCTACGCCTGGCCCGAATTATTGCAAGACAGCAGCTGCTGAAGAAGATATCCCAAGGTATGCGAGGCACTCAGGGTAGCAGTTTAGACTCGTCTTTCTTTGTATTTAGGTTATTTTACATCTACATTTTCAAATCGTCATTTTAAAAGACAAGAATTGGTGTTTTTTTTAGTACTGTTAACAGTTTTAGGACAGTCATTTTGATCCTCCTTAAATGTTGACAAATTAAAATAAATTCTTGAATTGGAGTGAATTGGAGATGATAATGAGAAACATTTCCTTAAGAAACATTAACTTTTTGTTGAGATCTTGGAATGTTGATTTTTCTGAAAGTCATGTGAGATTATTTGGGTCTTTGTTTGTGGAAACTCCATTTATTGGAGAAATAATTGCGATTATACAAGTGACTTGCGCATTATTAATTGGTTTTTGAAATGTCAGTGACACCTTGAAGCCAAACAGATGAATTATTCAGCGTTACAGAGACTTTTGATTCATGTTTACTTGAATATTTAGCACTTTGCTCTCAGCTTTTGATGTTCTTACCAGATCTTCTGTTTTCAATAGCAATACAAGCTACAGTACAAAGTTTGCCTGTGTATTCGAGATGTAAAGACTCTTTGTGTTTCAAGCACTAGAGAACAGCTAGTCCAAATCCTAAGCACTATCCACAAATCCACAGAATTATTAATGAATAACCCCTTTTATACCTCAAGCGTATGATGCCACGGCACATGACGAGTGTGTGTTTGTACTTGTTTTCTAAAGGTTAACGCCACTGTATTTCATTCTTGGGGGTCTGACTGGACAGTTTGTTTTGGTTTGCTTGCACATTAGCAAGATGAGAAGCATATATAAACGTGCAAATGTGATTTGTCGGATATGTTTATAATAGTACTACTACTGGTGTTTAGCTTTGCTTTGACAGTGAAACGCTTTCGTGGTCAGTAGAATTGCGCTGTGTGGTAGCTTTAGTTTTGGTTGGAATCTATTCACATACACACACACTTTCTTTCTCACGCGGCAGCAGGAATGTTTGGATTGCATGCCAGTGAATCTGTCATTCGGCTCGCTGAGGTCTCAGTGGCTGGAAAGTGCTTGTCTGACTTGTCCAGTCACGACTGTGGCATGTGAATGCATATCATGTTGCAGGATATATTCATCCCTGTCTGTGCAGCTTTTAAAATAATAATGATTAGACATTTTTCACACTTACACTACGATGTTGGGAAAAAACCTACATTGCGATATGTTTTTTTTAACATTTTTATATTGTGATATGAATCTAATTTCACAAGATAACTTTAATAACTCTATTTGGAAAGAGTTCACCAATTATTTTGATTGGGAGTTTGACTAGGATATTGTATATTCATGAAATATACAAAATGACCCCAAAATACATCAAATCAACAAACTAAAGCACGGATGAAAACAATAGAACAATGATAAATAAATAAAATAACCATCGCTTTATGGTTTTTGGTGGAGTTTTACAGTATTAAGGTACAGAAATTCAGTGCTGTATTTGATGCTGTTGATCACAGCGTACTTCTGGATAGGCTGGAAAACTGGGTTGGGCTGTCTGGGACGGTCCTCAAATGGTTCAGATCAGGGGTGTCCAAACTACGGCCTGCGGGCAATCTGCGGCTCGCAATAAATTTTGTGGCGGCCCGCGAGGCTATTTATAAATATTAAAGGGGTGGTCCACTACGATATCATATTTGAAACTTTAGTTAATGTAGCTGTGTGAACATAAACAGCATCTCTGAATGTAAAATGCTCAAAGTTCAATGCAAAGGAGACTTTGGTTTTAACAGAGTTAGCTTAGCAAAGCCTACAGTGAACAAATTTTGGTGACTACAAAAAAATACTTTCGGGCCTTGTGAGATCACAACGTACTTTTACCGCACACACTGCGCAGCTAAGGGGCGTGGCCAGAGGCACTGTAATGTTACAGCAGAGGGAGAAAATGCCGTCCTGCTATTTCCACAGAGCTTCTTCTGTTTCTGTATTTGGGCCTCCAAATGACACGACACAAAGACAGAAGTGCTTACAGTTCAATATTAATTATGTTCCAGAGAATTGTAAAATGCATAGCAAGCATGATTTGACAAAACACAGCTTCCAGAATCTCTTCCAGTTCAGTGCTGGATTCGATTAAAATCTCCTCAAAGGAGCAGCTGCTCCAACAAGCAGAAGCTGTGGACTCTGAGCTACAACCTGTAAGTGTTTTTATTTGTTAAAATTGATCATGACATGTACAGTGTCTAGCCTTAATGGTATGCTGTAGCAGAGATGTAAACAATGGGAAATGCTGTTTTGCACCGCTAACGATTTATCTACAAATTCATATTTATCAATCATACAGCTGTAAACACACACACACACACACACACACACACACACACTTTTTGCCAGCGCGTGCGTGTCTCTCTATAGACAGCTTTTCTGTGCGTTTTATATCTCAGATGATGAACTCGCAAAAGATATGTGAACGATTCATATTACTTACACATGCATATTCTGAATATATGTGAAAGACGTCACAATAAAAATAAAAATAAACATCGGTCCCGCGCACATGCGCTTCTCGTGTTACACGCGTCTACAGACAGTTCACACATACACACACACATAGAAACACACACACACAATGGCAAACTATCTTAAAGGAGTCGCACCCCATTTTCACTCCTTACAGACACATATCAGATGTTATTTTAGACAGCAGGCATGAGATTGACTGACTGTTTACACAAATAGCCCATGCTTGTACGGGCGTGACGTGGAGCCGATCCACGAATCGCAGCAGATTATGAAACATGACCAATCAGAGCCTCTTGAGGGTGGGCCTTTTAGAGGAACTAGGAAATATATCAGTCGTTTTCAAGTTAGCTGAGTAGCTGTGTATAATCAAAGTTTATAAAATTTATGAAAAAATAACATGATTTCCTTCAAGTGAAACATGATCACACATTGCTTTGCATCTTGTTAACACAACCGAGCCTTAAAATTACATTCTGGACCGCCCCTTAATAGAATCTGGCCCGCTATACAAAAATGAACGTAATTCAATAAATAACCACCGGGTGTCACTATGACATGCCTTTAATAAGGCAGCAGTTCCTGTTATGACATAAAATGAACCGAACAAACTGAAGGAAACATAATTAATAATCACGTTTTGGCGAGCCATGGCGCAACCAAGAAATAGGATAATCAACAGTGAGTGCAGGAAATTTCAATCACGTTGGGACAAAGATTATTTCTTCACAGAGGTCAGCGGGAAATGTGTCTGTTTAATTTGCCAGGGATCAATTGCAATGAAGGAATATACTATTAGAAGACATTATGAAACAAAACATCAGGCCTTCAGCTCTTACACTGGTGCCGAACGAGATCAAAAAGTAAAACAAGTAGCAGCTGCTCTATCAGCTCAACAACAGCAGTTTTTTCGTGCTAATAAAGTGCAAGAAAATTCTACACTGGCTAGTTAGCTCAGCTAATCGCACAGCACTGGAAACCCTGTACAAATGTAAAATTTGGCCCGGGACAACACTTTTTTTTTTTAGACACCACTGGTTCAGATCTTACCTTGAAGGTAGAAGTTATATAGTATAGGTGACCATAGGTCAAGGTGGACACCCATGACATGTGGAGTCCCACAAGTTTAAATTCTGGCACCTCTCCTGTTCAAACTTTATATGCTTCCTCTGAGCCAAATAATGAGAAAGAATCAATTCTCCTACCACAGCTATGCTCATGACACTCAGATCTACTTAACCTTACTGCCCAATGACTACAGCCCCATTGACACCCCTTGCCAATGCATTGATGAAATTGGATTAATTTGGAACAGTTGGATGTGCCAAAACTTTCTTCAGTTAAACAAAGAGAAAACTGAAGTCATTGCGTTTGGGAACAGAAATTAGGTTCTCAAGGTGAATGCGTACCTTGGCTCCAAGGGTCAAACAACAAAAAATAAGGTCAAGAATCTTGGTGTTATTCTGGAGTTAGATATGAGTTTCAGTAGTCATGTCTAAATCAGCATACTATCATCCCAAAAACATTGCAAGAATTCGATGCTTTGTTTCCAGTGAAGACTTAGAGAAACTTGTTCATGCTTTTATCAGCAGCAGGGTGGATTACTGTAATGGACTCCTCACTGGCCTTCCCAAAAAGACAGTCAGATAGTTGCGGCCCATCCAGAATGCTGCGGCCAGGATTTTTACCAGAACCAGAATATCAGATCACCTGTCCTCAGGTCTTTACACTGGCTCCCAGTTACATTCAGAATAGACTTTAAAGTATTAATACTTGTCTATAAATCACTAAATGGCCTAGGACCTCAATCCATCACAGATATGCTCACTGTATACAAACCTAACAGATCACTCAGATCTTTAGGATCAAATAAATTGGAAATTCTAAGAGTTGAATCTAATCAGGGGGAATCTGCTTTAAGCTACTGTACTATGTCCCTCGCTGCTGGAATCAGCTTCCAGAAAGCTTCCAACATTGGGCACATTCAAATCAAGACTTAAAACACTTAAAAACACATCTGTTTAGCTGTGTCTTTACTGAATGAGCACTGTGCTACATCCAACAGATCGCACTATTATGTCTTTCTTTTCTTTTTCATTCTTTCATAACCTGTTTTTAATTAATTTAATTCTTTGTTTTTATTTTCTTACACTTGTCTCTTTCATTCCTGTGTATGTAAAGCACTTTGAATTGCCACTGTGTATGAAATGAGCTATATAAATAAACTTGTCTTGCCTAATCAAATGTTGAATAACACCACCTGTTAGTTAGTTAGTTAGTTAGTTAGTTAGTTAACCTTTATTCATTTCCAGAAGGAATTTTGGTTGCAGCATACAAGCATGTCACACATACTGTAATACCCAAAAACACACTGTACAATACAAATCTACTCCAAATTTCAAAACGTTACAGCTGAGGGTATAAAGGAAAATTTAAACCAATTTGTTTTACTAATAGGAGTTCTGTATCGAATACCAGAGGGAAGAAGATAAAACTCTTGGTGCATAGGATGGGAATCATCTGACAGAATGCTCTGAGCTTTACTCAAATCTTGCCTATGGTATAACGGAGCCATAGTCATCTGTTATACTCCCTGTTGTTTTTCCTCCTAGGTTCACAATTCTCTTCAAACAACTCCTTTTTTCACACTTTGAAAGAATTGAACCAACAAAGCAGAGAAAAAAATAACAGTGACTGAATGTATGGTGTAAAACATGCACCAGTCATTCATCTACATTGAATGCTCTTGATTTCTGCAAGCCGTACAATCTTTGCTCCCTCTTCTTGGACATTTATTACCTAAAACAGTACCCAAATACTTGTGCTGATCAACACTCTCAACACCCACTCCATTAATACTTGTTTGCTGTCTCTAGTCTCCAGTGGCATTAGTTATAATTCCATGTGTCCAAATGGTTTAAATTTACTTAGTCACCTTAGTCACAGGCTTTAAAAACACATAAAAATAAAAATCTTTCACATTATTATATTGGGGTTAAACTTTGCAATCAAATCATGTGCTCTGAACTGTAGTTCCTGGGTCATTATAATCCCAACTTGAAGTTGAAGATCCTGCGATGTTACTATTGCAGATTCGCACATTACGATATCGATCCTGAAATGATATATTGTGCAGCCCTAATTCACACTTAGGATAGTTTGACCCCCACTACTCCGAGACAGCTGGGAGTTTTATTTTTTTCTAAACGGTGAGACACAAAAATGCAGACATTTCAGCTGTTATGAGGAAGATTTTCTCTTTGCCTGTGTCTCAAATCATTATCTGACCTTCTTTTGCCTGACTGCAGACTAAGTGTTAGCAGCTGTACCGCGAATCAGCTCCAAGAATACCCCATTCCATCGAAAACTGGGCCCGGTGCCTGTCATGCACAGCATTTTGATAAAGCAGGTCTGCCACTGCAAGCGCTTTGAGCTAAATGTGGAGTGAATGCTTAAGACCAAAGTACGAGTATCTTACTTTGAGTTTACTTGGTTATGGGTCTTTTGTATTTATTTGCACCTAATGTGCCATGAATGTGTCTTTGGAGGGGGTTTTTAATCAGCGAGGTGTCAAAATATTTTGAATTCTTACTCAAAAGATGTGTCTATGGTTTGCTAGCTCTTCATATTTACAACTCTTTATTTAGATCAAGTTCTCATTATGATTTGATACACATTTGCAAATTTAAAGGGATAGTTGACCTAAAAATGACAATTTACTCACTGTTTACTCATGCTTAAGCAGATGCAAAACTTTGAGTTTCTTTTCTTGTTGAACACAAAAGAAGATATGTTGAAAAAAGCAGAAAACCTGTACCCATTGGTATGCAGTACATAATAAGAAACACAAATACTATGGAAGTCAATTGTTACAGGTTTCCAGCTTTCTTCAATATATATATATATATATTTGATTTTTCTTCAAGAAAAGAAAGTCAAACAGGTTTGAAACAAGTTAAGGTGTTGAACCTAATTTACTAGCTCTGTGTTTGATTTAAATTTGATTTCTTTTTTTCGATTTTGACTATTACGATTCAATTCAATTAATCTTTATTTGTATAGTGATTTTACAATGTAGATCATGTCAAAGCAGCTTCACATAGAAGATTATAGTGAATTGAAACCGTATCAGTTCAGTTTTCAAAGACTCCAGAAGAAAAAATATTATCAGAAATATCGTGAAAATTTCCTTGCTCTGTTAAACATCATTTGGGAAATATTTAAACAAGAAAACTAAATTCTAAGGGGGTCTTATAATTCTGACTTCATCTGTATATAAACGAGATGTGTGGAGCACATTCATGCATCATACCGATGTGTGATGCGCTGAGTGTATGCTTTGCTGAAAAGATAGGTCTTTTATCTAGTTTTGAACTGCAAGAGTGTGTTTGAGCCTCGGACATTATGAGGAAGTCTATTCCAGAGTTTAGGAGCCATAAATGAGAAGGCTCGACCTCCTTTACTCGACTTTGCTATTCTAGGTACTACCAGAAGCCCTAAGTTTTGAGATCTTAAAGAGCGTGTTGGATTGTAGCAAGACAAAAGGTTGGAAAGATAAACAGGAGCTAGATTATTTAAAGATTAATAGGTTAGAAGTAATATTTTAAAATCAATACAAAACTTAACAGGCAGCCAGTGTAAGGAGGATAAAATTGGGGTGATATGATTATATTTTCTAAACCTGGTAAAAACTCTGGTTGCTGCATTTTGTACTAGCTGAAGTTTGTTAATAGAGGATGCAGGGCAACTAGCAAACAGATCATTAAAGTAATCCAGCCTAGAAGTCATAAAAGTATGGACTAGCTTTTCTGCATCTGAGATGGATAGCATACTTCGTAACTTAGCGATAATTCTCGGATGAAAGAAAGCAGTTTTGTGACATGGGATATATGATTTTCAAAAGTTAAAATGCTGTCTAATATAACACCCAGATCTTTTATAATAGCGCTTATACTAACTTTGTATCCCTCTAATTGTAGGTCAACGTGTGAGATTTGTTTTGTACAGGATTTAGGCCCAATAAGTAATAATTCTGTTTTGTCTGAATATAAGAGAAGAAATTTGTTGGTCATCCAGTCTTTAACATCTTTAATACACTCAGTTAGCTTAGACAGTTTAGACATCTCATCAGGTTTAGTTGAAATATATAATTGTGTATCATCTGCATAACAGTGAAAGCTGATCCCATGTCTTCTAATAATGTATACAGGATATACGACAGGACAGTAGTGAAATTGGAGAGAGAGAGAGAAAGACAGATGGAATCACGTCTAGGCATGGGACGATAACTGGTTTCAAGATTTACAGTGGTTTGATAAAGTCACGGTTTTAAAATCACTAAAATAGTTTTTTATACCCTTTCAAGGTATATGTAATTTGTTATTGTTTTGTTGTCCAAGATTATTTAATTAGATTTATTTAGGGCGACAATATCTCCAGCAGGCAACATCTTATAGACCAAATATGTACCTAAACAGTGCAGTGGCTTACTTTATATTCACAGAAAAGAAAGATCTCCAAAGATGCCTTTTTAAGTTGCAAATAAATCTCTGTTTTTGAAACTAATGAAGACAGCAGAAGTCAATCATTTATTTAAATTATTTAGCCTCACATGTTTAGTTACAAAATATTATAAATGTTTCTTAAAATAAATTGTGTTGTTGTTTTAAACACAGACATTAAAAAAGAACATATTTCAGAGCAGTAATCACAATGCCGAGAAACCGTGACATTTTTATCCAAGGTTATCATACCGCCACATTATACCAGCCCATGCCTGTCTGCTATTGCCAAGCTCGAACCCAGGACACCCAAAGTGTGTATACAGAACACAAAAATATATCTAGTATAATTAAACAGCACTGAGGCGACACAGTGGCTCAGTGTTTAGTACTGTCACCTCACAGAAAGAAGGTCGCTGGTTCTAGCTGGAGTTTCTGTGTGGAGTTTGCATGTTCTCCCCGTGTTCACGTGGGTTACCTCCGGGTGCTCCAGTTTCCCCCACAAGTCCAAAGACATGCGGTACAGGTGAATTGAATGAACTAAATCAGCCTTAGTGTATGTGTTTGAATGAGTGAGAATGGATGTTTCACAGTACCGGGTTGCAGCTGGAAGGGCATCTGCTGTGTAGAACATATGCTGTATAAGTTGGCGGTTCATTCCACTGTGGTGACCCCTTATGAATAAAGGTACTAAGCCGAGGGAAAATAATTGAATGAATGAAAACATACTACCATTGATACTAATACTTCAGCTCATCCATGAACATGGTTTCTACAGGAGTCTTAGGATATAATGAAGACCACAACTCCCATGATTCCATGCTCAGTCACAGTGTCATCAAACTACAGCTTTGTTTGTTGTGAATACATGCCCTCCAACAGTGTATATAACAAACTGTGCCTTTAAATAATAATAATGATTATTTGGGGTATTATTATTATACTAATACTTTTAGTTCTCAAATCTAAATCATTCCTCAGGTCAAAATGAACATCAATTCATTCTAACTAAGGGGTTGAATGCGTCAGCTGTATGAGTTGTTCATTTTTGTTTAAATAAAATGAACCTAAACATCAAATAATTAATCCATATATTTATACATGGTGAATTTGGGGTTTGAAGCTGTGACAGATGTACAAACCTGCCAACTTCTTTTACCTGAAAGCAGTCCTCACCAACACACAACATGCCTTAAAGATTCCTGACTGTATGTAGACATAATTAAATATTCCATAATACTAGATCTATTTGTTATTTCCCAACAAAAAAGTACCTGTTGTATTGTAGTAGACAAACTAAAGAATAAAAACGAATGTAATTACATCAATTTAAGTATAATCCATTCTCTAGCTCTTGTGTGTGGATTTCTGGATGGTGAATCTGTATATTTGTCACATCATGAGCTGCTGTGGCATGTGTGTGTTTGATCAGCGGCATTCAGAACATCAGGGCTGAGCTTTAGTGATTCAGTTCAGCCCCTTAATCCAACAAAAATCCTCTCCTGTCCATACAGCTAAGCATTATCAAAACAATGACACACTCAAGGCGGGAACTGCCTTTGTTTTTATACCCTGAAGAAGAACACCTTGTGTTTGACTAAAAATGGTTGTTTTGTAGTCCTTTACAGTAGAATTATCACAACATTTAGACAAATCCCAAAAAATGATTGTCGAAGAAAACAGCCAGTGTTCTGACATTTTATCTAATCCATCTGATTATGCTACCAACACTGTATTCTGAGGTTGGGGTTAGGGATTAGGTAGATTAGGCCAATATTACAGCTTCATATCACACTACTCCACATTAAAATTTACACTGGTAGCAAAATCTGATGGGTAGCGTATTGTGTCATCAAAATGTGCCACCTACTTTTTGAATGGGAGGTAGAACAATCTGACAAGGTAGGACAAATGGACAGAACACCGGGCTTTTATGACATTATTGTATTGTATGACAATTTTCAGTGGTGGAAAAGTACTGAAAAATCTTACTCAAGTAAAAGTACCTAGTTATTAGTGCATCTAGTTATTCCCCAGCAGGCACACAACGTCACAAGACGTTAATATTAGGTTAGATTTTGGTTGTGACATCAGGTGACCAAAGTTCAACGTCAACATTATTTTGATGTCCAATAATGATGTCAAATGATGTTAATATTTGGTTGATTTTAGGTTGTTAGAAAGTGACCAAAATCCAACGTCGAGCCAACATCTTAAACCAATGTCATATTGACGTCATATACTGACATTTATTTATCAGGTATGGCAACCAAAATCCAACGTCTGATAGACGTCATAGTGGTAACGTCCACACAACGTCAAGCTGTAACAACATTAGTTGTTGATATTTGGTTGGTTTTAAGTTGGACATTGACGTTGGCCTGACGTTGAGTTCTGACGTCAACCCGATTTTCATTTCCAAACAAAATGCAACGTCCCCATGATATTAGGGTATAATGTCAATCTGATGTTTTGTTGATGTCTTGTGCCTGATGGTTAAGGCCATTTCGTTCATCGTACAGTAAAAATCCATCATCCTCTCATCATGACCAACAGTCTAAACAGTCTCTGGACTAACACGTGTAAAGATTTTTGACATCTTCTTGGACACTAACGCTTCCAAACAGTTTGCTGCAATTATAAAGCGCCCATGTTTTGAGGTAGTTCATTATGATGCGGTTTATCTTCTATGTGCGATTTGATTGGACAGGAATCACAGGACTGATTTTTCTAATCCCCATAGACAAGAAAAAAATAAAGTAGTGACTGCAGGTTGATTGCAAGTAGTGAAGTAAAAGTACAGATACTGCCCTAGAAATGTACTCAAGGGAAAGTAAAAGTACACACTTTTAAAACTACTTAAAGTACAATTCCTGAGAACAACTACTCAATTACAGTGATTGGAGTATTTGTAATTAGTTACTTTACACCCTTGATCATTTTTAGCAATGAATTTGGAATGTCAAACATTCATTTATTCTAATGTTCTGAGCAGGTTTTTAAACTTGAACCTTATATTTCTTCAAATTAACATTTTATAAAAGCACCCTTAAGGTTCATATTATGAAGGTTTGAAGCGAAAATTATTCAGACAAGTGCATTGTTCTAAATTTATAACAGGAAAATGTATTGTAGATATATTGAGACAAATATATATATATATATATATATATATATATATATATATATATATATATATATATATATATATATATGAATGAATGAATCAAACACTATGGTGGATCTGTAAACTGTTTGTTGGTAATTGTAGGAATGGCATTTTATTTTAATAAGTACGTGTGCATTGTTCTAAGGGTGACACAGTGGTTCAGTGGTTAGCACTGTCGGCTCACAGCAGTAAGGTCGCTGGTTCGAGTCCTAGCTTGGTCAGTTGGCATTTCTGTGTGGAGTTTGCATGTTTTCCCCATGTTGGTGTGGGTTTCCTCCGGGTGCTCTAGTTTACCCGACAGTCTAAAGACATGCGGTATACTGTGGGTAATTGAATAATTAAATTGGCCGTAGTGTATGTGTTTGAATGAGTGTGTATGGATGTTTCCCAGTACCGTGTTGCAGCTGGAAGGGCATCCGCTGAGTAAAACATATGCTGGATAAGTTGGAGGTTCATTTCACTGTGGCGACCCCTGATGAATAAAGGGACTAAGCTGAAGGAAAATGAATGAATGCACTGTTCTGATTTTTTTATTAGGAAAGTGGATTGTAGAAGTATCAAGACAACTCTCTATATAAATTGAGTAATTGTGTGAACAGCACACACATGTAATCAAACACTATGGTGATTCAGCATGCTGCTTGTTGGTATTTGCAGTTATGACATTTGTTTTAGGAAGAATGCGGGTTTAAGAGCCCTTCGGGTGGATGTTTCAGTGGGTTGACGTCTTAAAAGTTTTCCTTTGTTCTTTGTTGCCCTCTTTTGGGTAAAAGAGGTATTATCATGCAGGTCACTCGCACAGAATATTTCCATACTCCATAATGTTGTTTATTAAGGCAAGGATTACAACTGCTCAAATAATTTAAACCAGATCCCAGTCTAAGCATGATAATCCGGCACTTAGCTTGTTCTAAACATCTGTGCAACAGACATGACTGATAGATGAATGCATGTAGTTTGTGTGATTGCACAGGTGTTTGTTTTTTCAATGTTTGGGAACAAAGGTACATCCAAAATGACTTGCAATGTAACATAATAATTCAGTGAGAGAGGGCTTTTATGATATAAATGATATAATGTTCAGAATCTGCTGACATGTTTTGCTATTTTTGTGCAGAATTTTGTAAAAAGAAATCAGCAGATTTATGCAGAATGATTTTGAGAGTTTAATAACTAAAAACGTAACACATTCGATAAAAAAATAATAATAATTTTTAACTTTTATTTAAGATGTATGATGCAAATCCAATTACAAACACTCATTTAGTAAACAAAAGAAGTTTCTCATATAAAGTATCTGAGCAATTCCAATTTTTTAGATATGCTGTAAAAACTGCACACATTTGCAGTGAAAACATAAATTCACATAGAAAGTCAATGTTAACATTATATTGAAACATCGGTTTATATTTTACAAAACAATTAACCACAGAGTTATAGGATTAGAAAATTATCAATCTGAAAGCATTTTTTATATTTTAAATGAGGGAAATAAACGTGTTTTGGGTGTGACCAAAAAATGTCTGCAAGTTTACAGTATACAACATACTTTGTAGAAATTCTGTGAATTAAACCGCACAGCCCAAAGGAAATAATGCTCATCAAAAAAATAAGAGTTGGCTCACTATAGAGCAAAAATGATTGATTTTGTATAATTTGACATTTTTGCATTTTATGAGGAAAAAGCTTGGTTATGGATGTGACATCTCTCCAACATGGATGTGCCAGATGTGAAATTGCCACTTGTGTAACTTTTGTAAATCTATTATAACAGTTTGAAAACATTGAAAGAGACATTTTTGAGTATTTTTAAAGTACTGTAAAATACTTGCGTACACAGAAAATATAAAAAGGTTCCTCTATTTTGGTGAAAAAACGTGTTTTTTTTTATGGTAAGGTTGACATTTGCATGGAGTTTCTCATTTACTAAAAGACAGAAAATATTACCTTACAAACTGTGTATTGCACACAAATCATCTAACCATCTATATATTATTCAACAATATTACTAAAATTAATTTTAAAACTTAATAAATATATATTTACACGTAAATAAATAGACGGACTCAAAAATCTGTGGAAATCTTTTAATTATTATTAAAATTAGGAATGTGAACCTAAACTGGTCTCACGGTTTGGTTATGAATATCATGCCATCGATTCGGTTCAATTCGATATCTCGGGGCATCATGTTGCATTGATGATGCTTTCCATAAACAATTATATTTTTTCTTCACAACACAAGAATTCTTGAATTATCATTTTTAAATATGATATGAGATAAATGACGTCAGTACGTAATAATCGGTGATCTATTAATTATCCGATACTTCACGTCTCCTTAAATCTTTATATTTAATTTATATCCCGAAGAGATCTAGTTAAAAAAGACAGAGCATAAATTGGAGCATACGTTTATGAATAGATGTATTCTACAAGCACCACGACTTTCTTTCAATTGGAAAAGTATATGAGCACCAAATATAGGCCGTTGGCTGAATGAGATGGCAACAAACATATCAATGGAAAAAATAACTTCTATATTAAGAAATAAATACATAATTTTTGATCGAGTTTGGGGAACTTATATGTTGTTTTTAAAAAGTGGTGCAGTTGGAAATGTTTTGAAGATCAGTAAAAGAGGTGATATTATATTCTGATGTAAAATACTGAGAAGCCTTTTGTTTTGTTTGTTCACTTGTTTGCTTGCTGATTTATGTTATATCTGGTATATGTAAATGTGTATGTACATGTTAAAATATAATTAAAAGAATTAGGAAAAAAAGAAAATGTTGAGATGTATACTGTATATTGCAGTTCAGCCAAAAACAGGCATATCACCCAGCCCTAACTTTCTCAAAAAATACAGAAGCTGAAGTGGTCTACTGAAAGCAGCCTGCTGTTTAATAGATTGCTTCTGGCCGCTGATTCTCTCGTGCCGCAGGACTCCTGCATTCCTCTGTGTGCCACTGCTGTCTCTCTTCCCATCACATACACACAGACACACGTGCAGCCTCGTCCTGTTCCAGAAGGGAATGTGTGAGGACTCTGGTTTGCCCACCGCCACTTAAACCACACTTGACCCTCTGCGCTCTCTCTCTCTCTCTCTCTCTCTCTCTCTCTCTCTCTCTCTCTCTCTCTCTCTCTCTCTCTCTCATTAAATGTTTTAGAAAGTAAAACATTTTACTTTCTCAAACATCCACACATTGTTACAACACCAATTTTTGTTTTTTAAAATAAATTAATAAGCAGACTGATTGTATTTTCTAAAAAGCAAAGCTTCAAATTATGATCTGTCAGATAGAACCTTATAATTCCAAGTGGAAAATGACTTTTTAGAATTAGAAGCTTCTATCTGCTTTTGCCCTGTTGTTGTTTTTTTTTAACCCCAATTAGCAAGTTGAAGATAAATTTGATAATTTACATTTAGAGTACGTTTATGGTCTCTGTCATGTTAATGTATGAACGAGAACTGTTACACGCGTATTGTTTGCTATATGGAATGCAAATCTTTGACACTCAATATCTCAGTCATTTAGAATGCAATTAGAACCTTATAATTCTAAGACAATGCTAAGTAATTACAAACTTTTATTAAGGACGTAATGACATTGTAATTACATTGTTACAACATTGTATTTACATCTAAATTTGTAATATGTAATTACAAACTTTTATATTGTGCACAATTACTGTGTCGTTACATTTTAATAAATATGTTATAACATAGTAATTACTATGTTATAACACAGTAATTACTATGGCATAACATTGTAATTACGTTGTTATAACATAGCAATTACAATGTTATAACATAGTAATTACTATGTCATAACATAGTAATTACTATGTTATAACATAGTAATTACTATGTTATAACATAGTAATTACTATGTTATAACATTGTAATTACGTTGTTACATCATTGTAATTACATCTATGATAGTATTGTAAATGTGTTTTGTATCGTTCATCTACAGTACTCGCGTTATAGTTATATACATATACACGTAATGCGTAATTACATTTATCTTGGATGAAATTACTATGTCGTTACATTGTAATTACATTCAAGATTTACAAACATACATATACAGTGTGTATTAAGTTATATACTTATCCACAGTACATATATATATATATATGTAATATGCAATTACAAACTTTAATTTTGATTTATAAACATGTTTGTACAAGTGTGGTTACTGTTGTTACATTGTAATTACATATGTCATTACATTGTAAATATATTGTAGTTACACCCAAGATAATATTTATAAACCAAAATGTTTCTTTGTATATTTCATGTACTGTATTTGTGTATTTATAGTTATTTACGTAAATATACACAATAAACATGTAATATGTAATTGCAAACTTTTATCTTGGATTTAATTACTATGTCATCACATTGTAGTTACGTCCAAGATAATATTTATAAATGTAAATGTTACTTTGTATATTGCATGTACAGTATTTGGTTCTTTATAGTTGTATACGTAAATATACTAAGTAGATATGTATTTACAAACTTAATTACTATGTAATTACATTGCTATTACATTGTAATTACTTCCAAGATAATATTTATAAACTTAAATGTTTCTTCTATATTGCATGTACAGTATTTATACGAAAATATGCGTAGTACCTATGTAATTACTATGTCATTACATTACAGTTACTATGTCATAACGTTGTAATTACATATATGATATTATTGTAAATGTCTTTTTGTATATTTAATGTACAATACAGTGTTTTACATTGTGTATTAAAGTGTACTATAAGTTCCATCCTGTAATATCAAATGATATACATTTATTTTTCCTGTATCTCTTGATTTGGTCTTAAATATTAACAATAATGGACCAGGCCCAAATATATTTTATTTCATATTTATTTTTATATTTTATTTTATTTTTTTAGACTAAGCCAAACAATCCATGAGAACTGAACTACAATTGCTTTCCAGGTAAAAATAAATATCTATGTGAATTTGAAACTGGGAACTAGCTCTTGGACAGTTTGCATCTCCAGCTGTGTGTGTGTGTGTGTGTGTGTTTGTGTGTGCATGTGTGTCTATGTGAGGGTTTGATTGATGGCGCCCTGAAGGTAGCAGCACATGTTGATTTTCTCACATATTGCGCGGTGAGGTGGGGGACGGGGGCTGAAGACTGTACATACTCCAGCTGTTGGGGCGAGGGGAGGGTGAAGAGGGATTGGCACATCAGCATTACAGTCAGGAGCTGAAGTGCAGAGTAGGAGCAACATACTGAAGTCTACGCAGAAGAGCAGCTCTGGAACGGGCTTTTCTTGGAGACTGACAGAATAAATCTCACTGATGGGAAACTCTGTTATGGTTTTAGGATCTTACCCATAACCACTGCTGCCTACCGATGCTTAGAGGTACAGAAATCCAACTGCTTCTTTAAATGTTCCCTTAAGACCAAAAAGCTAATTTTTACTTAATGTTACATGATATATTCTGTGATTTTTTTTTAAAAAGCTGAAGGGAAGACACTGCATGCACCTTTAGGTTAGTATTGTGAAGGCTGAAATTAAATAACCTCAGACAAAGTTTGTCTTTTGATTGCTTTATTTCTCCAGAGAATGATGAGCAAAGGGGATCCCAAGCACGGGTTCACAGGCATTATTAAAGACTATGTTACAAAGTTTTAGATAATAATTTCTCTATAGCTCTTAACTCTTAAACAACCAGGAGATAACACATGGCTGTAGTAGCCCAATGATTAATGCATTTGATCTTTACCTTAGCAAAACCTTAATTTATAATATCAATAAATAATTATCAATCACCAATATATGATTATCAATGTTAAAAAATTCCATTACATTTTCTAATCCAAAGAATGCATCAAAACTGCACATTTACCACACTTCAGTAATTTGATTCTGTAGATTTATTTGATAATTAGATTAGATAATTGCACTGCGTAATTTAGAGTGTAAATGTATTTTAAAATTTATTAATCTATACATGTTATTACAAGAAAATATATTAAAATATAGTATTTTTTCTAGCTGTTTGTAGTAATTTCTGAATTATGGAGTGATTAACAGATTGTTAAAATCACACTTTTAAAAAACCTTTAAAAACAAAATGGAACCGTAATTTTGAGCTGGACTTCGTTCATTGTTTTTGTAACAAATGTAGGATTTGGCACATTTTTCGTGAAATATTGACTAGGCATGGACCGGTATAAGAGTCTGATGGTATGGTAACCTTGGATAAAAAAAATCACAGTATCGTGATTACTGCTCTAACATAAGTTCATTTTAAATGTCTGGGTAAAAAACAACCAATTTGTTTCCCATTTGAACACAACATATTTTATTTTGAGAAACATTTTAAATATTTTGGAACAGTAAACATGTCAGGCTAAATAAATGTTTCCATCCACCTATTTTATGTGCATTTTGAATATGCGCATAAAAGATCAGTTGATGGATATGCCAAGATGCGCATAGGTTTTTAAAATGCTCATGAAAAATATGCGCATAACTGAGTAGGATAAACTTTTTATTTGATAAGAAAAGATGCGCATAAACTGTGATGGAACACTATGATGAAACAAATTCCAGTATGTGCATTGAATAAAGTCATGTGATTTTGTTATAAGAGAACATGTGATGATAAAAATGTGTGTGAATGGACAAACCAGCAGGCTGAGCACATTGTAAAACATCTGAAATGTTGTTTTGGTCATTTTTACTGTTGATATTTGGCTCCAGTTAATCAGGAAGTGACGATTTTGTTCTCTTTGACTCATTGGATGGAAACGCTGCTTTAATCGCACGTCTTTTATGCGATATTGCAGTTTTGCGCATACGTTTAGTTCGCATTTGTATGCGAATTAATGATGGAAACATAGCTACTGACTTCTGTTGTCTTGATTAGTTTCAAAAACACAGATTTTTAAAAATATTTTAAAATGGCATCGTTAGATATCTTTACTGCTAGAGATGCTGTTGTCCTAAAAAAAACTAAAGAAAAATAATATAAAAACATCGGAGGAACGGTATAGCAGAAAATGTTGGTGGTTTTAAAACCTTAACTTTTCCAATAGCAGTATACCATGATAATGGTTGTCGTCACATGCCTTATGTTGACTCATTTGCATTATTTGAACATGCGCACGTTGAAACTTGTAATTACAAAAACAAAATGTTTATAATCCATAATCTAATCCTTCAACTTGAATAGTATGGTGATAACTATTTTATCTATTATTTTATTTGTATTTGCTGTTTTGTACCCACGTTGTTTTGCCAATAAGTAAAAAACCAAATGACTTAACTAAAGTGAATTTTTTTAGTTAATCAAGTCATTAATTAATATATTTATTATTATAATTTCTTTTAATTTCTGATTGTTTTACTGTTCCTTCTTTTGGGGTATACACAGATTGCTAAAACCATCTTCTTTTATGTTAGTTGTGTTTTATTTTAGTATTATCTTTATTTCACTTGTTTGAGTTATTTTCCCTGGAACAAAATCTGTGTTTTAAGCTAAAGTGTCCATTTTCCTGCCATCTGAACTCACTGCTGCTTTGGAGAAACATATTTAAGGACTTCCTTTGTGATTTTTCTTTGCTGTGACAGAGTATAGGAAGAAACATGGTCTGTAATGATGGAATTTCAGAGTCATGTTTAGTTAAACAAGGAACTTCCTCATGATCCCAGTGGATGGATGTCAAATCACTTTAGCATGTGTGGGAAAATGGCAGTGGTCCATAAGTATTTGTGTGTGTGTGTGTGTGTGTGTGTTTGTATTTGTCTGTATTAACTCTGTATGCTCTGATGAGCAATACAGGAACTGTCTGTAGAAAACTCATGGGAGATGTGTGTATGTGTGTTGTGGTAGAAATAGCTGAGATAAAGAGTAAACAGAGGCTGAATATTTGTGGGAGAGTGTGCATTATAAAGCTCAAAAAGGATCATAGTTTTACTGCCTTGGTGGTCTGAAAGTAGAGTTCACACTGTTAAAAACATGCGCACATAGACACCAAAGCATGGATACACAAACAGCTTCTACACTAAAGTTGCATGATTTGGCAGAAATGAATAACAGTGTTCTGACTCTGTTAATTGTATCACTGTGTAAGAAAAATCTATTTGAAAGAATGATTCAATGGATTTTGGCACTGGATGAATAAGCATCTTTGATCGAATTGCTTGAACAAATGATTCAATGACAATTATGTTTAAGTTACTTGTTGCCACTTACTGGTATGTTGATGTAATCAATGCAATCTTTATTTATAGAGCATAATTACTTTCAAAAGGTAGTGTACTCTATTATCGTTGCTGTCAAACACATCAGTAGTTATATATGACTTATAAACTTGGATCTAAGTAATTCTGTAATACTTGCAATGTTATAAAATAGCAATACTGTGGTTGAAATAACTGAAGATTGAAGCTGTTGCATAATTGTAAATGTACCCAGTGGTTCATATGCAGATCTGAATGTGATCATACTTGTCGTGGTTTATTAATAGACAAAAATAGATCTTTTTCACTTAGGAATAACATCAAGTTCGCCTTTGAATTGAGATCGCTATATATCAATTAATAATCATGCAGCTTTTGCATTGTGTAAGTAAACCGTGGTGCAATTCATGTTCACCATGAATGAAATAGCACTACAGCAGTTGTTTTTCTATCTAGCCATTTCATCAAGGATGTTCAGGATGGATTACTAAACATTTGGTCTATTAATCTATCAAGCATTTGTCCATAGGCATTGCGTGCCTATATATTGTGTACACATTGCCTTATGGGTTTACCGTCATTATTTATGATTCAGATACAGCTAAAATAGTATGACATCTGAACTGTAGATTGAGATAACACTCTGCATAATGTTTGTGTGCTTGAAATGTTTTTTTTTTTTTTTTTTTTTATTAATTGTATTTGGTAGAGCAATGGGTTTAAATCCTGCTTGTACATTTCACCATGTTATTTTTCTTATTTATTGTAATATCGTTTACCTGAATATATACAGTACTTGGAGAAAGTATTTAATATTAATTTGTTGAGAAATACTTCAGTGGCATGTTCACTTTAATAATTTTAGCTATTACAATAACTACATCAATGCTACACAGAATTTTGTTTTCTTATAAATGTGCTCTCGGGTTTTGTCATACAGTATATCCCCTTCAGATGAGTTTTTGATGGATTCTGTTTCTCAGCATTTTCTTGTTGCAGTTTTGGACTTTCCTTTTGTCATAGAAATGATTATTAAAGATTATTAAACATATATAGTTACTGTCCTTTGTGAAAACAAGTCTTAAAACCACTTTTAAATTGATTGATTATTTTAATTGTATTGTTGTTAGGTTGTTTATCCGAATCTGACCTGGGCAGAAATTTGTGACAAATTTAACAATATTAAAAAAAGAAAACAAAAAAGTACAATACACACTTACAGAACCATACATACAATGCATCATAGTCAGTAAAATGAAATCAAGTCAGTGATTTACATATTTGATTTTCTTTAAGCCAAACTTTAAGCATTTTCCTGGTATTGTGCAGCTCTAAGCTTTACAAATGATGCAATGGTCACCATTCTTATTAAAGGAATAGTTCACCAAAAATGAGCCCTTTTAAAACCTGTTTTCTACATTAACCCTATCACTTTTCGCAGAAAATGGACAGGAAATGATTTCATTCTTGCCATAAGAGTCACAGTTGTCATTGAAGACCACCGAATGGCAGAATGTAGCTAATTTGTTAAAAATAAAGACTTGCATACATTTTCTTCAGGAATGCTAGGAAGGAATACTTGGAAGGTTTTTAGAGACTGTGACTTAATTTAACCTTTCACATTTCACACCATAATATACTGTACTGTAAAAACTAATTAGTTGACTACTTAAAATAGTCATCCAATTACTTTAAAAGCAATGTGTTCACTCACTTTTTAAGTGAATAATCCAATTACTTAACAATGCACAAATGAACTATGTGCATAATTATAAAAAATAAGTGAATAAAATGATGTATCTGTATGCACCCAATATCTAAGAGTAACATCATTTCAATTCTCTGTACGTCAGTACAATTGAGAATAAAGCTAACTTTAATGTTGACTTTAGTAAGTTACAATGGATGTACTCACTTTTTTTTAGTAAAGTAACTAGTCTCTTTTGTACAGTGTAAAAATTTTAATGACAGACAACACAATAAATATTTTATGTTGCTTCAACTAATTTTAATAAGTTAATCAGGTTCAACTACAGTTTTTAGGTTATACAAAGTTTAACTTAATATGTTTAGTCAGTTTGGTTAATGTAAGTTGAGATGACTTGAAAAGTTAATTTGATTCAACTCAAAAAGTTAAAGGTGTTGTTTAAAGCATAAAAATAGCATAATATGTTTGCAGATATTTAAAAAACATGTTAAGTCAATATTCGTGTTTATCTGAAAAACAATGCTGAAGACAGATATTCTGCTTTGAAAATGTGAGTTACGTGCCGGAACGGCTGTCTAACAACACACTACGGGACGAGATTTGCAGTGATGAGCAATTTGGCTGTTTGCACCATACGAAACACGACACAAATTAAAACACAGCCATTCAGGAGCACAGAATATGCATTCACTGACGAAATGGTAATGTCTATAAAATAATTAATACATGTTAAACCTTTCTAAGTCACAGATCTAAAGTTCAATTTCAAATTTTCATATTTTTTTATATTTTTCAAGATCTGAGGTGAACCATCTGCTGCTGCTTTTCCGTAAATTGGCAATAAATGTTCATTCAAACTCACATTATTAGCATTTAACACTGAATAAAGCACATGAGGTGTACCTGAGGTGATCATTGTTAGTTTTTTGTTGTTCAGCTGCAAGAAACAGATGCCGTTTCTAATATATTAATTCGAGGAGTTGTTTAGAACAAAAACTCCTTTTAATATGAAAAATATTCCTTCTATTGCGTGCCGTTGCTTTTATTTAGAACACGATTTAAATCAGCCTTTAGGCTCGATAGTCACTCACTCCTGTTGATGTCGTCAATCTGGCAACCTGCGCTTGCGTTTGCGCGTGTGTTTTGATCCAGGAATGCAAAACCTAGTTCAACCACTGGGTGTCAAACATACAGCACCTTTAAGTCAGCAAGATTTTTTTACAGTGTAAAAGTAGTACAGGGCACTTTATTGTCACAGAAAAAAAAAGGTTCATAACGTTATACAGAATTCTAAAAAACGTTCCCTGTTAGCCGGGAATGCAGGAATAACATCAGAATGAAAGCAGCCGATGCAGATCTAAGAGAGTCATTTGCGGGCTGAGGTGAGTTTTAAGGACACATGACCTGTGTTTTTATATAATCAGAGGTCTTGCCTGCTCAATCAAAACAAGAATGCCTTTGATTGTGCCCTGCGCCCCGTGGCATCCGTGCCTGCTGCTGCTCTCTTTCATGGCGCACTGCCTGTTGTCACGTCGAGGTGATCAGGAATGAAAGGATTAGATGCCATAGCAGCGTAACACAATGCAGAGGTGATCGCTGTGTGTTTGTTTGGGGCTTTTTTTGTTTTATTCTGTTGTTGTGTGATTTATTTTGCTTCAAGGTTTTTTATTGTTTCTGGCACCTTTTGTGTAGGGTCAGTCTTTTGGTTGTTGCGGGGATCATCAGATATTAGCGGTATGTGTTAATTAAAGTCGCGACTTCACAGCAGTTCCTTATTCCCACGCCTCGCACTCAGGCCTACCCAGAATCCCCTCTGAGCTATAGAAGGTCACTTTAATGTTCTGCAAAACAAGCCCAGTGGTTGGGCTCATTGTGAGGACTTCATTAGCTACTACTGAACTGAGAACAGTACTGATTTTTGGTAATGTTGAAGAATGGCAGGATGTTGAGGTTAACTAAATGCAAGTCATTGTGAAAGAGCAGTTGTTAATATATTTGATGTAATTCATTAATTATACATACAGTTGAAGTCAAAATGATTAGCCCTCCTGTAATTTTTATTTTTTATTTTATGTTTTTTTATATATTTCCCAAATGACATTTAACAGAGCAAGGAATTTTTCCACAGTATTTCCTATAATATTTTTTTCTTCTGGAGAAAGTCTTAATTTTATATTGGCTAGAAGAAGCTTTTTTAAATTTTTTTCAACCATTTTAAGGTCAATAATATTTGCTCCCTTAAGCAGTATTTTTTGTGATTGTCTACGGGAAAAAACATTGTTATACAATGACTTGCCTAATTACACTAACTTGTCTAATTAACCTAGTTAAGCCTGTAAATTTCACTCTAAGCTAAATATTTGTATCTTGAAAGATATCTAGTAAAATATTATGTGCTGTCATCATGGAAAAGATCAAATAAATCAGTATTAAAACTATTATGTTCGTAAATGTGAATACTATAATGTTCGTAAAAAAAAATATCCTTTCCGTTAAACAGAAATTGGGCAAAAAAATTCATGAGGGTTAATAATTGAGGAGGGCTAATAATTCAGTCTTCAACTGTTTATTCATTCATTAATTTTTTTTTCGGCTTAGTCCCTTTATTAATCAGGGGTCACCACAGCGGAATGAACCGCCAACTTATCCAGCACATGTTTAACAAAGCGGGTGCCCTTCCAGCTGCAACACATCTCTGGGAAACATCCATACACACTCATTTACACTCGTACACTACGGACAATTTAATCTACTCAATTCACCTGTACCGCATGTCTTTGGACTGTGGGGGAAACCGGAGCACCCGGAGGAAACCTACGCGAGCACAGGGAGAACATGCAAACTCCCCACAGAGACACCAACTGACCCAGCCGAGGCTCGAACCAGCCACCTTCTTGCTGATAGGCGACAGCACTACATACTGCTCCAACGCATCGCCTGAACTGTATGTTATTGTGCAAATTTTTGAGGTTTAAAACTCCTCAAGGTTAGTTTTCTTTCATCAGAAATGTTAAAACAGAAATATTGTGAACTATTTTTATAGAACTTTTCTATTTCAGTCATTCATTTAATCTATTAATGTGTGTATAACTAAATTCTTCAGCATCATTACTCCAGTTTTCATGATCTTTCAGAAATCTTTTTGCTCAGTGCTCAGTGGCTGCTTTAGAAAATCTATTATCATGTTTTGCCAATATTTTGTAGGAAAAAAAATGTTAGTAAGAGGTGCTACCATGGATGAAGGGTTTTCAGTGGGCATCTTGATGTCAAAATGACATCAGCAAACACGTCCAAAAACCAATCAAAGTGCAAATCAATTTGATGTCAGAGCCTTGATGTCTGTTTGACAGGCAACAGGTCGAGGCAGGCTGCAAAACAAACATAAACAGTAAAACAAACAAAATGTCAAAACACTGTAAGACAACACAGGAAAACACATCTGAAATGCTCACTACAGAAAACAACACAGTGTTGCTCTGAGACAAAGAATAATGCATATCATTTCCCAAATGAATTTTTCACATTTCCTATAATATTTTTTCTTCTGGAGAAAGTCTTATTTGTTTTATTTTGGCTAAAACCATTTTAAGGTCAATTTTATTAGCCCCATTAAGCTATTTTTTGATTGTCAAAAGGAAAAACCATCATTATACAATGACTTGCCTAATTACCCTTACTTGCCTAATTAACCTAGTTAAGTCTTTAAATTGCACTTTAAGCTGAAAAAATGTTAATAAGAGGTGCTAAAATAAGTGAAGGGTTCTCAAGCCTATTTCACACTGCAAGTGTTAGCAGAGCATGAGCATTATTTTTTCGGTGTCCATGTTAACAGATTAGAGCTTTCATACCGCACGCAGAAGCAGCGCGTCAGTGCGAGGTGTGAGCGCCGCTGAAGAAGCAGTGACTCGCGCTCAATTAAAGTGACAATGCATTAAATATGACCAAAAACACATTAAATGACAGTAAAAAGTAGCATTTTTGGCCAATAAATGCATCAATAATATACACTGATTTTTATATATTCAATTAAATGAACTTAAACAATTTAAAACTACAACAAATATTTATTTGGGCCCAAACTACAAAACCAAATGTAAAACAACTTTAGTATTAGTTTTGTTTTTGCACACTAGTTTGATCATGTATATATATTATTATAATATTGTATACATATTATTATAACTGTAGGCCTAAAACATCCTGACAATCAAAAACAAAATGACATGAAATCACAGGCAATTGTCCTCTGAGTGCACCAGACATGAATGACACTTTTCATAGAGCTTGAGAAGCATACAGTTCTTTAGGATCTATAAAATTTGTAAAATAAAGACTTGCAGATTAAGAAAACAACAGCATAGGAGGAAGTTGCTGTGGGCCTTGTGCAGATGAAAGTAAAAAAAAAAAAAAGGACAGTATAGATAGGTTACTAGATAGCATAGACAGAGATAGATTGATCTGTGCAAAAGCTGCTAATGAGCTGCGCTTGCAGTGTGAAACAGGTGTCAGTGGGCATCTTGATGTCAAAACGACATAAACAAACACGTTCAAAAACACATCAAAATTCAAATCAATTTGATGTCAAAGCCTTGATGTTTATTTGATGTTCACACATTGATGCCATTTTGACCACCAAAATATTGACTCAAAAAAAATTATAATATAAGAAACATTTTATTCATCAGCTTCAATTACAAATTACAATTTTACACTGGATTTAGTATCCCTATTGTAGGGCTGGGCAGATAAACGATATAATATTGAATCGCAATAATATTGATGTCGATATCGTTGATGAGCTCTGCACATTTTTCTTCGATATTGATCCAAGAGCCAATCACACAGCAGAAATCTGTAAAAATCTGAGTAATGTGTAATCTGTTTTTGTCAATAACAATATTTTAAATTGTTATTTAATGAACCCTCTAAATTTTGTAGCTTCGGTCATTGTTGGGAAACTCTTAACGATGGAAGCATTAACAGCTTATATCGAAATTTATATCACTATTGTTCAGTATGGTAAATAATTATCGAGATTGCATTTTTGCCATATCGCCCAGCCCTACCCCATAGTGCATGTAAACTACCTTGATGTAAAAATGACATCAAATTGACATCTAACAATGGCGTCAAAAAAGTGTTTTTAATTTATTTTGACATCAAGTTGACCAGTGTGTAGGAATTTGATGGCGTTAGCTGAAAAAATCCTACAACATTTGCTGACTGAAAAAATCATACCAATTTATTTTATCTTAATATAGTACATTTACTAGAAATTTACCATCATAACAATTTAGTAGTTTTTAAACCCTCACAAACAATCATAAAAACTCATGTAATGTCATGTTGCATGCACGCTAATGCCAATAATTGCACAGCATTATTATTTTTTTAATTCCTTTGCCGCTTGCATGGACCTGTCTGTTGTTAATCATCTCTTTGTGTGAGGTGAAAGCCCAAAGCTTTATTTAACTCTGTCGGTGCGAGCAAACAAACCGAACAAACATCCACAGTTGTGACACGTGGGGCTTTTCCTGCCTATGACAGCATGCTTGGCTGCCCTGCTGAGCGCTGTTTCTTGATAGCAGCCTTTGCACTCAGTAAAAAGACCTCATCATGTCTTTCTCTGATTGTTTCTTTGTGTGAGTGTGATTCTAAACACACTGACCACTTATTGAACTAGGGATTAGTATATGTGCAACTTCTATAAGCTACCTAGAATCTTTGGGATGTAAATTGCGGATTGTGTGGACTTTAGGGTAACTATAGACCAGTGTTTCCCAACCCTGTTCCTGAAGGCACACCAACAGTACACATTTTCAACCTCTCCCTAATCAAACACACCTGAATCAACTTATCATAACATCAGAAGAGACGCCAACACCTGAAGTTAATGGGTCAGATAAGGGAGACATCCAAAATATGTACTGTTGGTGTGCCTCCAGGAACAGGGTTGGGAAACACTGCTATAGACAATATATTGCTGAGTGTTTTTGCGCTTGTCTTGACTTGCTTAGGCTTGTCAGGATTAAAAATGTGAAAGTACAACAAGCCAGTAGGTGGCAGCAAGTTTACTGAATCATTCAATTGATTCATTCAAAACATCTGATTCATTTAGAAACAAAGCAAGTGACTCTTTAATCAAACCATTGTTCGATGATTGTTCATGTGCCAGTGATCCATTATCACCAATATTTGTTCTGGATCGAAACACCACAGTGTTGCTCTGAGACAAAAAATAATGCAAATGATTATAACAGTAATTAAGGTTGAGTATTATTGTTAACAATAAACACTGCACACCTCTTCTGTACATACAATCCGCTACAGTTTGGGGCTAAAAATAACACCGGGGCAGTAAAAGCACTAACACATTTAACATTGTGATTATGGGAAATTAATTAAAATAGTCTCAAAGTGTAACGCAGAGGGGTTGACAATAAGGGGTCAGATCCAAATGCAGCTTTATTTATGAGTAGTCTGGCAGGCAAGGTAGTACAGGAGCAAACGGTAGCATAAAGGTAGAGTGGTCGTAATAACCAACACTATCTTACCTCAATTTGTAACTTTTTGATTTAATGGATAATTAATCTGAATTCGTACAATCTCATTCATAGGTTTTAGTATGATTTGCTCATCCCCTAATGATGGTTGGGTTTAGGGGTGGGGTTTGGTGCCATGCCTCCTTTTAAAAATCATAAATTTTTGTGTGACTGAACTTGTATGAATTTGTACAAATTAGCCATTAACTGAAATTGTTACGTTTCCTGTAATAACAGGCGAGAGGTCGAGGCAGGCAGCAAAACAAACATAAACAGTAAGGGTGCTTTCACAACTGCCTTATTTAGTTCGGTTGAATCGCACTAGAGTTCGGTCAGGATGTGAGTGTGAGTGGTGTGTATATGTCCATGTAATCAGTCATGATGAGCTTCAGCTGTGTGCGTGTAGTCAAGAGGCGACCTAAAACCGGTGTGTGACTGCAAAGCATGATGAGATTTGTAGTTCCGTTCAGTGGCAGATGTTATGTGTAGAGTGCACTCTACTGTGTCTGGTGGGCAGTCAACTTGGTGACTGTGATAAATGTTATTCATGAGCCAGTGATTCCTTCATAAATAGATTTGTTCTGGATTGAATCACCTAAACATTGCTCTGAAACAAATAATAATGCGTATCATTAAAAAAACAGTTACATTACGGTATTATTGATTATTGTAGATGAAGTTCTTATGAAGTAAAATGGACAATTTATGCAAGGAATTGAACATTGTTTACATGTACTGATGCTGAGGCTGTGAATTAAAGTTGATGATGTTGTAAATAATCTCAGTTCTTTGCATAAAATGTGCGTTTTGCTTCATGAATCGATCTATCACCACCAGAAGATATTAGTATTATTCCTATTCTTTTGTCGTACATGTTTTTTTTGTTTTAGTTTTTTTTTTTACTCTCAAAGTGCTAGCTGCCGTAGACTTGTCAAAAAATCATTAACAAAAATGCAACAAATTGACTTTTAAATAATTTGGCATAATTTAAATAATAGGACTGTGCGATTTGGGGAAAATATCTAATTGCGATATATATATTTTTAAAATTATTATTATTTATTTATTATTTTTATTTATTTATTTTTTGATATTGTGTTTTGATATTTTTGATATTCACTGATATTGTATTTTGATTTGATTTGCGTTTTAATTTTGTAGTCAAGTTTCAGCTCAATAATCTGTATCGTAGCTTCTTACTGCTAAAATGCAGTGAGTGTTAATTAAAAAAGGGAACTGAAAAGATATTAACTCACTTAAACCTTTATTGAAATTAAGTTTTATATATTCAGAAATGAAACACTCATTTTTAATCTAGAGCAAACAGTGAACACAAATAAAATGACCTTACCTTTATGTAAACAAGTTGAGCTCAAAAGAAGAGATGCAAAAAACAAAAGAATAATAATTATAAAAATACAGAACACTCAGCAAACTAACTTGGCCGAAACAACTCTAAAAATTGTACTTTGCTGTTGCTAGCTACTAGATGGAGTTTCACTTGTAATACTTTTAGTTGACTTTTTAGCAAGACACTCCTCATAAAGCTGTCTGTGGTGCAATAATTCTACGACAGCTCTTACAAAAGACCTGTTTTTGTTCGCTGTCTGTGACTTTGAAACCAAAATATTCCCATATTACTGATGTCCTGTCTTTCTTTGATATTAATTTGTCTATTAATGCTTCTAAAGCTGCAAATGTCTAATTGGGCAGAACGAAATCGTGCTCACTCAACTGGCTAGTAAGACTCTCTCACACACAGACAGCAGTGGGCGGGGGAAATTAAACAATACATATATATTTCAAGTCATAGCCTCTTGCGATTAGCTAATTGCCACGTTTTAAATTGCTAATTGCCACGTTTTAATCGCACAGCCCTACTGGTCAAAACTGTAGCGATTTGCACATTAGTCCAATATTTATAATCTACAATATCTAGTAATACAGGGATAATTAGTTTTGAATGTATATGATTTACTGACTCTCAATAATGCTAGTAGTTGCTGATCAACATTACAATTTCAGTTTAAATCTTCTTTAATGTTCTACTGAAGACATGCTGTTAGGTGTAACAGCAGTTTGCAAGTATGCCGCCAGGGGGCACAAAGGGACAGGATGCGAACGAAAAGAAAAATACAGTAGCTGTAAAATACCCTGCTTCTTGTAAATGAAGATGAAATAAAGAAACAAAGCATTATACAGTAATTCCTTCATAAATCATTAAACTTGTTAACGGCAAGCACGGCGGGGAACATAATGTTGACATCTGTCAAAAGTTTTTTATTTAAAATAAGCTATGCATTGGAAATGTGTCTACATAGCATAAACTGACTTTAAAAAAGGAAGAGCGGTCTTATTTTCCATGTGTCCCATTAATGCAAGCTTCAGAGGAGCAGAGGAAATGACATTTATGTGACACATGAGTGTGCTGTGAGGAGAATTTGTCTCTCAGACTTGGACTCTGTGTTTGTCAGTGGTATTATTGTGTATCAGTAATTCATACCCCTCAAGGGAAAGCTAATCACTGGAGATTGTATGGTAGACCAAAGTGTGAGGAATTCCTGTCCCCCTGCCAGCGACGGGTTCAAACTGTTCAGACAGTTTTGGATGGGAAACATACAGAATAAAAAACAAAAAAAACAAGCAGGGATTTTAACATATTGTTCTTGTGGAAATATGGTTGGCGACACATCCACATGTTTCAGAAACAGATTTTGTGCCTCGTTTTTATTCTTTTACACTCAGTCATGTGTGAAATGGTAGTTAGCGGAACAGCATGTTGGCATTTTCTGCTGGTACACAAAAACACTGATCGAGAACATCTTTCATCGTCTCAGCCTGCTGTTGTTTCCACATCATGGTGATTTATGCAGATACACGTACAGCACACTGTTAAAGAAATGGTAAATAAATAGCTCATGGTTAAATTGTGTTTTCCATTTATCTTCGCTTCTGAATTACATTATGGGATCTTGATCTCTGTTCTGACAACTTTTGATGTTAGATTTGTAAATTGTTTTGTAAATAATTGGTCAAAAACTGTGTAATGAGCTGCCAGCACTTTATGTGGATTATATTTTAAATATAATCCGTGTTTCCCTGACCACCATATTAGGGGGGCACCCCGCCCCCACAACGGCTTTCCCCGCCCCCTTGAAATTAAGTTAATTGTGTTTTATATATAGAGCCAGATCACAACTTCACACAACAACATGGGATTTCCATCTCTACATGGGTGCGCGATTACACATTTCTGCTCTCTGAATCGCACATGGTGGAGTTCTACACAGCCACTCTCTGCTGTATGGGAATGAGAGTGCTCACACCACATCTGACAGGACCAAAGACGCTCCTGTACATTATGCATAGCCTACAGCACCCACAAGACAGGTAAATAATTATGCGTAATTCGCTCGTCACAGCAGCTCTGTTTAGTTTATTGGTGCGACTCGCGTGAGTGATGCTCTCTTTGTTGCAATTGCAGCCATTGTATCTTCAGTGTTTTGAACTGCTGTGATGTGTTTGCTCCTATCTAGTGTCTCACCCATCGGTTTTTATACCGGCTCGAGATCCCCAAAATAATTAAAATACTCAGAAATCATGGCGACGAGACTATATATCCAAGAGAACAGATTGTGAGAGGCACTGTGATGGTCTAAGTATTACATTTCTTATGTTAAATGAATAGAGCAGTAAAGATATAGCTAGTGCAAATCCCTCTCTGAGAGATCTGCTGTCAATAGTTGGAGACCAGCAAAATATTTGAATGGTCCTGCATGTATTTAGGCCTTTTTACATGTATAACAACTGAAAGTTCTGTTTTGACTGTATTGTAAATTCACCAAAAGCTGGCTGGAATTATTAGATAAATAAAACTTTATTTTTTAACATGAATATTTAATAATCTAAATACACTCATTGCTATAAACAGTAGTTTATAGGCCTGTTTACGTTTAATAAAGAAGGATTATTTATAGGTGTGCATTTTCATTCTTATGCATCAAACATACGCTGTTCTTGATTGAGACATGTTGAATTATTCTTTCATCATTTGTAGTGTTTCCAAATTGCATTGTAATTTTTCATAACAATTTTTATATCTGTTACATTATTTTCGGTGGCGGTTGATTCTACTTTCAATATTCAACCCATGATATCCCACAAAAACATAGATCCAAACATGGGGTCCTGCATTGAATGCTGTCAGCCGGATAACTTAAGAGTTAGTTCAATGCAAATAAATGGACAGAAGGGAAAATTTAGTTCTTGGGCAACTGGTATGGTGGCTAGTTTCTTTAGCTACAGCATTCCTATAACTGTTCCGTGTGAAAGCCATTTGATTAGTCGATAACGCTCAAAAAAATATCAAGAGAGAAACTGATGTAAAAAAGTATCAAGTGTTGAATAGGAAGATGAGGGCAGGGCGATGACATCATAGAGAGAGGGAGGATGTTACAGAGTGAGAGAGAAAGGACAGCAGAAAGAGAAAAAGGCAGAGGAGGATACAACTGGACCCAATGCTGACTGAACACCATTTTGGACTTTAAGAGAGCTTGGAGGAAAGGGGATTCTCTGATCTGGGGGACACACGCATGTTTGCTGTGCATAAAAAAGTGATGAGAACAACCAGTAAGTGTGTTTGTGTTTCATGTTGAGTGTTTTGTTTTGAGAAAGTTTTCTGCAGACTGCTTTCCATTCAGCCAATGTGTAATTTAGCTCAAGTATGCAGAGAATCTTGTGTGAATAGGATATAATTGTCGGATTGTGGTGAGGTCACTTCCTGACCTGTCCATTTTTATGAGGGCTTATTTTGAGAGATGCTTTGTTTTCCTTCTCTTGCTTTCACACTGCAGGCTAATGTGGCCCAAATCTGACTTTTTTTGCCCACATGTGACTCAGATCCATTTCTGTCGTGGCAGTGTGAACAGCCCAAACTGCATGGTTTCTGATCTTTTCGATTCTGATTTGTGTCACTTTCATATGTGGTATTAAATATGATACCCATCTGATGTTTTGCATTTTTTCCTAGTTTTAGGTCGATATTCGTATTTCTGGCTCTTACTACAAACAGGCAGTTAATCTGTAGTGAAATGGCACACAGGGCAAATACCCCAAGAAAGTTAATCCTCTATGGCATGGTGTTGCCCTTAGGCAACAAACCATTTTTTTGGCCTACAAAACCCCTTTTTTTTTTTTTTTTACATTTTTAAAAAATGTAATATCACAAAAAAGTCTAATAAGTTGGTGACCTATGAAATTTGAGGTGAGTGTGGATTGGATCTGTACTCTGGGGGCAAAAGAGCCAATTTGGGACCATAGCCAGCTTGAGCACACTGCAAGTAGAATGTAAGATGGATTTAATTTTTTTACATTTTTAAATTTAAATATCTTTATATTTAAAATATGTAAGATGTGCATGGATATGTGAGGAAGCATGTTTGACTGAGAAAAGACATTTTTTGTTATCTATATACTAAAATGGTAGTTTTCAGGGCAACATTGTGCAGTAAGGCAGTATACATATATATATATATTTTTTCTTTTACTGTAAACTATTACTTGCAGGACATGGATGTTGAAACATTTTACGGAGGTAAAGAACAAAATTGAGCTATTAGGCTCATTCCTTCTGACAGCCAGCTTGAAGAGTCACATTAGCCATGTTTCCATTCAAAGATGCAAATTAAACTTGCAGTAAGCCATAGTTCTGCACAGTTTATCTTTAACCCTGATTAAACTAATTCAGTTCTTTGGGCTTATTTAAAACCTACAGTTAGTGTGTTGAAGCAGGGAACTAAACTCTTTAGGGCTGCTGTGGAGTTTGATGTGCATCTGGATTGATATTGCTTGCTGATATTATGTTAAATTAACACTTTTTCTAATGCATTTATGGATTGTTTGTACCTCATTTCACATATATTAATATACAGAAAACATTGGTGTTAATTGCATATAATTGCATGTTGTTGCCCTGAGGCAACAATCCAAAATCCGGTGGGTGGGCTAGGGGGGAGCACATTTTATGATTGATTTATTATATGGGACCCCCAAGCACCTAAAAATATTGTTTTCCTCCTAAAACAAAAATTCATGCCTAAGAGGGTTAAGGTTGATCATTTTGCTAATTTTTTTTTACAACTACAGCTGCCGCTCATTACTAATCATTAACCTTTAACCAAAGAAAACACCGTTCAGTTAGATTTAATAAATATTTATACCACCATAATAAAATTTCATATATAAAAATTAATAAAATACTGCATACATGATATATTTCACGTAAATAATAATACATTAACTAAACCGTTCATGTTAAAGTTTCAGTTTCATTTTGATTAGTTTTTGACAGGAAATGGTCTATGTTGTTTATGACAAATTAAAATGAATTAATAGTAATTCATCAGACTCAGCAAACAATATCATTATGAGGACTGACCCGGCATGCACCAGCCTTTACAGTAACACTTCTATCAGTTTAGGACCATAATCTGTTCACACTGGAAATCTGATATCGGCCATATTTAAAACAACAGTGTGAACAGCTATGCAAAAAAATCTGATCTGCAGTGTGAACGTAGCCTTATTTTGTCCTAATGATTATTCTCAATGAACTGTGGTGTGAAAGGATTCTGACAGAACAGAAAAATGCAAGGGTTCGCATTTTAAAAGAGAGGTTCACTCAATAAAGAGAGATTCCTGTTATTTACTTGCAGTCTTTGAGAGAAAATAAAAGTTTTGATGTTTGAATAATGTGTCTGCTTCAATTTGGGTATAAAAACACAAGTTAATAAAGACTATTTAAATACATTTAAAAGGGTCCTTGCTGACAATAAATAAAAACCTAGTGATTAGAAGGAAAATGTTAAATGATTCAGATTTTAAAATGACAAATTATTTCATTTGGGGGCTGCATGGTGGCGCAGTGGGTAGCACATTCGTCTCTGGTTCCAGTCTCGGCTGGGTCAGTTGACGTTTCTGTGTGGAGTTAGCATGTTCTCCTGTGTTTGTGTGGGTTTCCTCCGGGTGCTCTGGTTTCCCCCACAGTCTAAAGACATGTGATATAGGGGAATTGGGTAAGCTAAATTGTCCGTAGTGTATGTGTGTGTATTTCATTTGGAGCCTCACTGGGATTCCTATAGGGATAGTTCTAGGGCTGGGCGATTAATCGAAAAGTAATCAAAATCGAAATTCAGATTCTATATTCGATATTATTTTCAGAGATGATTTTTTTCATTTACTTTCCCCACGTGTCACGTGACCACGCTCTGTTAAAGGCTGTGGCTGATTTGTACTTCTGCAGCCACATCTGATCCCTGATCAAGTAAGACGATGGACTCATTCTTTAGCCTTACTTTACACTACACTGACGAAGATTGGAAGCTGCGCCAGAGATGCCTTTAGACGGCAAAAAACTTGTCAGTGAATTATGAGGGCAAAAAATAAATAAATAAATAAAATAATTGTTCAATAATCGTGAATATTGTTATTCAATACAATGCAATAAAATTGTTCAATAATGATAGTTCACCCAAAAATGCACATTTACTTATTATTTACTATCCCTTAAGCATTTTCAAACCTTTATTTGGTTCTTTGTTCTGATAAACTCAAAAGATATTTTGAAGAATGCAGGAAACCTGTAACCATTGCCTTCCATAGTATGAAAACAAACCCTATGGAAGTCAACGGTTACAGGTTTCCAGCATTCTCTGAAATAATTTATTTTGTAATTATTTTGTATTTACAGATGAAAGAAAGTCAAATCGGTTTAAAACAAATAAAACGTTTGTTTCTCAGATATCTTTTTCCCAGATTGTAACAGATCAATAAAAAACACTGAAGAATCATATCATTGTGTCTTTTCAGAAATCGAGGCAAAGGAGGCATGTGACTGGCTGCGGGCGGCGGGATTCCCACAGTATGCCCAACTTTATGAGGGTAAGAAATGGGATTAATATCTATAAACATACACACAGATGTCAAAGGATCTCTGGTTGATTCTGCGCTGCAGCTGTGAGGTTAAGTGAGGGTAAAAAATCAGGAATGCGGTGGGTCAAGAGCAAGAGCTGACTGCCTCTGCTTCGAGCTGGAGGTCACACCTCATCCCATCCTCTGCTCGATTATTCCCGATCACTTCAAGAATGATAAATATACAGATAAATGTATTTAAGTCCACACTGTTGGGAGTGATCTGTTTATTTTAAAGGATAGTTCAACCAAACATTCTGTCATCTTTTACTCTCCATTTACTTGTTCAAAGCCTTTTTCTGTCTTCTGTTAGAAGATACTTTGAAGAAAGCTGAAAACCTGTAACCATTGACTTCCATAATATTTGTTTTTCCTAATATGGACGTCATTGGTTGCAGGGTTTCATCTTTCATCAATTATCTTGTTTTTTGTTCAACAGAAAAAAAAATGACAAAGGTTTATTACTTCTTTTTATTTTCGTTTTTGGGTGAACCCCTCCATGTCTCTGCAGGGTGTTTTCACACTTCTAGTTTAAAAAAGTCAGTGAAGTGAGAGTGTCAAGCTTTGTTTGGGTGGAAATGTCCAGCAGTGAAAGGGGGAAGGGTTTGCATGAAAAGGGGTGTTTCATTTTGTACATAAAAAGGCTAATTTGCACACCGGCAACCCAAACACAGACACAGGGGAGATGGACAGCCATTCGGAGAGCAGCGTTTACAGCGGATCTGAGAGCTGTGTGGAAGTGGAGGATTTGTCTCTACCAGATTCCCCTCAGTCACATTATTTGGTTGATGACAGTGCAGGTCCACTGCGTTATTAGTTTAAACCTTTCAACACAATCACGCCCATGAATGCAGGTGAAAGTGAAGAAGCTCATGACGAGGCGAATATTGAAGTCTTATTTATTTATTTAAAACAAAGCATTTTCAGACCATAATATTGTTGTAATATTACTGTAAAATACTTAGTCATTTCACTAAGTAATGTCTTCAAAAACTGAAAGAGTACTGTTGACGATACAATCTAGGGTTGGGCGATGTCGACCAATTTGGCATCGTATGATGTCTAAAATAAAACATCGATGGCATCTTTGTCACAGGCGGTTGTGAATTAATTACTTATGAATAATTAATTCATTCATAACGAATTCATTATTTGTTGCCTACCATATCAACTATCTGACCCGCATGGTCTTTATTTTACCCATAATCAAATCATAAATAAAGAAGTTACACACAAATGACCACCTGTCAATCATTTTTTCCGCGGGACTCTGGCATGAACAGACAGAGTGATCTGTGTCGTAATAATGGTGTCGACAAACTTTGTTGGTAAAAAAGGTGCACGACCAACAGCAACCAACCAACAGTATTTGAGGTTTTCACTAAAATTACTAAGTACAAGCGTGAAAGCGAAAGATTGAAGCAGTGTACTGACCCGCTGACTGACTGGACCCACTGTCCCAAACGCATGACAGTGTGTGTGTGGTCACGTGATGTGCATTTTCAGCGGTAGTGTGGACGGGAGGGCTGTTCAGAAATGCTAGGTGAAACGCTAGAGTGGTCGTGGATAATTTTCGTTCTAAAATGCCATTTAAAAACTAAGACGTATTAGTGTAAATGGGGCCTCAGTGTGTAGTTTTCGCGAGCGGATTTGCAACAGGGGCGGGGCGGAGGATCGCGATGCCGCCTCAGCATCATGGTGTCTATCGGCCATTGGCGATGGACGATGGCATCGTCTATCGACCCAAACCTAATATAATCTAAACTTCTCTATCCGAATATTGTAGTAAAATTACTGTAAACTTAGTAACTAAAGCATTTTGACTAAGGTATGTATTTAAAAACTGAAAGAGTACTGCTGACGATACTAACTTTGCCATCTGGAGAAACATAAACAACTAACATTGATCACACAATTACCAAATCCGTAGAGACAGGACAATCAACTTGAACTGGAACCGCATCGTTTTTTTAAAAGAAGACGAGTGGCAAATCTGGATTTCACCATTTCCAGATTCGAGAAGCTCTCGGGTAAAAAAAAATCCTTATGAACATAATTGTGTCGCCTGTTAGCAGACCACTGTAATCCAACTGCTTGGGTCCACGCACCAGCTGTGCTCTCATCGCTGGCAAATGGAAACAAAACCCACACTGTGGCACATTTATAAACACAACACTGATAACCCATGTCTCTGAACAATTCTTCTACTAGTTTTAATTACGGTTGGCAACACAACGTGGCGTCTCTCTGAACACTCTAACAGCACTGATTGATTTGATCCAAGTCTTTCTTATTAATTAATGCTGAAAACTCAATGACGTCACTTTGTATCAGCGGGTACAGACAGCCAATCTCCATGCTGGAATTTACACAATGATCTCTTGGCCGTGATGTAGCTTCAAAATTTCTTTTTAAACTGAAAACGAATTTGCAAAAAACAACACAAAAACAACCAATTTTCACTTTTTAGTGAAATAAATGTGTCCTAATAGTGTTTTTAGCAACGTGAGACACATGCATGACTGTCAATGTTCATAAAATGTGTTTGGGTGTTTCGTGACTCTTTAAGCTGCAGACTGCATTTTCAATATGATTATGATCAATTGACTCTTTAGGTTTTTCAAAGTCACAAAGGAAAAAACAGATGCTATTGGTAAGATGAGATTCTTTAAATGATGGTAGAAATCCTAAATGCGTAGATTAATGTAAATACCAGGTTTCTTTTTTGATGTTCTTGTTGTATTTTAGCACATTTAACAGATGCCTGTTTTATGAGGAAATAATCATTAATAACAGTATAGCAATCATAATCAGTGCAGCGGAATAAGGATACCTTTATGTAGGGCTGGGCAGATAAACGATATTATATCGAATTGCGATCAAATTTATGTCAATAACAATGATGAGCTTTGGACTTTCTATAGTGATCTAAGAGCCAACCACAGCAGAATTGTGCAACAACGAAAATCTAAAAGTGTGTTGATATTGCCCTACTTTAAGGACAGTCCGGGAGGGGCTTTTTTCACCTTTTTCCCCAGCGTATCTTATTTCCTATTTTTCTATGCTACATCTTGACATCTGTCTTCCCCTGAAATGTGTGATGTTTGTGTATGGTCGGAGGGGTCCAATTTCACTGCATGCAACAGTGTTATGACAAATAAAGGCTCTTCATCATAATGGAGATGTATTGATTTTTTGGCCACAGAAAATTTATCGGCTGAAAATATGTTATGCTATTTAATGGACGCTCTAATTTTTGTGGCCTCAGTCATTGTTGGAGTACTCTTTTAAATCTGGAAGCATTAACAACTGATATCGAAATATTTATCACTATCGTTCAATATGGAAAATGATTATCGAGATTACATTTTTGCCATAATGCCCAGCCCTACCTTTATGCTTTAAACTCATGAGTAAGCCCACACAGAATCTGCGCGCACAGAAATCCGCAGATTTTTAGCCTATCATTGAGTCTATTTATTTACTTTACTAAGTAAATGTGTGTAAATTCATATTTATTCAGTTTTTTAATTAATTTCAGTAATATTTTTGACATATAACGAAAGTGTTCATTTGATTTATTTACAAGACAGTTTGTAAAGTAATATTTTCTGTCTTTTAGTAACTATATTATATGAGAGACTTGCTTTGTTTACCAAATAAGTGGATCTAATTGGATTCATATTGTAAACATTAAATAAAAGTTAAAACGGTATTATTTTTTTATTTCATATATTCAGCTTTTAATTACGATACTTCCAAAATCATTCTGCATAAATCTGCAGATTTTTTTTTACAAAATTCTGTGCAGAAATAGCAAAACATGGCCGCAGATTCTTTCTGGCCCTACTATGAGTTTTCTAGTCTGCTTTACCCAATCATTCACATATAGTACAGTACAGTACAGTACAATTAGTTATGGGTCATCCTAAAAAAAACCTCTGAAAGCAAATCAAAAATGTTTCTCTAGATCTTTATAGCTGTGCTCTAAACTTTTTAAAATGATTTTTTTTATCGTTATACATTTATTTTTTAATGTATAGAATAAAAAGCACATTTACACAGCTGTGCGCTTCATTTGTCAGCACATTTTTTTCTCCCCCTCTTTATCTTTTCTGGTCATTTTGGGGTTGCAGTGAGCTATTTGCAGGCTGGAGTTTCTATCCAAAGGGAGGAAGAGGTCATGGGAAGAAGTCTTCATTATCAGTGTCTTTGCCTCAGTCTTCCGGCCGGAGCAGCGGAGGGTCGAGAGGAGACTGTTCTCTCTTTCTCTGTTCCCCTCTGACTCCTCCTTATGTAGCTTTACGTCAGCCAGCGATAAAATGTCAACAATGCTAAATTTAATGCTCTGTACATTCAAAGCTGTGCTCTCGTGAGAAAGTCATAAAGTGGAAGAAGCTGCATTTGGCCTCATGAGGTCATCACGTTGTAATAAGCTGAATCAGTTTTGATTTAATCTTCCACAATCTGAAATAGTATAATTTTTTATTCTCTTCATCTGTGTTAAGCTGCTTTGACACAATCTACATTGTAAAATGCAGTATAGAAATAAAGATGACTTGACTTAATGATGAAAAACAAACAACCAAACAAACAAACAGTTGAAATCAGAATTATTAGCCCGCCCTTTGAATTTTTTTTCTTTTTAAAATATTTTCTAAATCATGTTTAACAGACCAAGGACATTTTCTTGTGGAGAAAGTCTTATTTGTTTTATTTCAGCTAGAATAAAAGCAGTTTTTAATTTTTTAAAAACCACTTTAAGGTCAAAATTATTAGCCCCTTTAAGCTATATATTTTTCCGATAGTCTACTGAACAAACCATCGTTAAACAATAACTTGCCTAATTATCCTAACCTGCCAAGTTAAACTAATTTGCCTAGTTAAGCCTTTAAATGTCACTTAAGCTGTATAGAAGTGTCTTGAAAAATATCTAGTCAAATATTATTTACTGTTATCATGGCAAAGACAAAATAAATCAGTTATTAGAGATGAGTTATTAAAACTATTATGTTTAGAAATGTGCTGAAAAAATCTTCTCTCCGTTAAACTGAAATTGGGGGAAAAAATAAAAAGGGGGGCTAATAATTCAGGGGTTTTAATAATTCTGATTGCAACTGTAGATTCCACTGGGAAAAACATTTGTGTTCATCTTTATATAGTTGTCACACCTCCCAATGGGCAAAAAGTAAGTTTACCAACCATAATGTTTTTTCCAGCCATCACATTATTATTATTATTATTATTATTATTATTATTATTATTATTATTATTATTATTATTATTATTATTATTATTATTATTATTATTATTATTATGATTATTATTATTATTATTATTATTGTTATTGTTGTAATTGCATTGTAATGATAATAATAATAATAATAATAATTTACTCTCTCTCTCTCTCTCTCTCTCTCTCTCTCTCTCTCTCTATATATATATATATATATATATATATATATATATATATATATATAATGTAATGTAAATGAAACAATATTATTAGTATAGTAACTGTTATTACTTACATTAGTATTTTATTTCATTATCTTTTCATTTTTTTTTTATAGTTTTAGTGTTCATTATATTTCGTTATTTCATTACGTGTAAATAAAAAATATCATGCCGCCCCCTCATCCTGGAATGCTCTTCAGTTTGAACTGAAATTGTCTGAGCTCATCTCGATTAAATCATTTCGCTCTATTCTTTATAACAAACAACAGCAGTCCATTTCTCAATGTATGTGTTTTTTTAATATTGTAATGTGGTATGGCTGAATAACCAAACTGTATTTTTATATTTGTATTCTTTTATTAATCTTTTTTATTAGTCATGTGCTGCAGACCTCTGGTTAAATAAAGACATAATTAATATTATTATTATCAGTGGGTAGCACTGTCGCCTCACAGCAAGAACCGGCTGGGCCAGTTGGTGTTTCTGAACAAAATTTAACAAAATTGGCCATAGTGTATGAGTGTGTGTGTGAATGTCATAGTCCATGGGTGTTTCCCAGTTATGGGTTGCGGCTGGAAGGGCACTGTGTAAAACGTATGCCGGAATAGTTGCCGGTTTATTCTGTTGTGGCAACCCCTGATAAATCAGGATTAAGCCGAAGGAAAATGAATGAATAAATATATATTTAAACTATATATATATACAAGTATAGTAGTAACTTTTGTTATTATTACTCGCATTAGTATTTTATTTTAATATCTTTTGATTTTTTTATACTTTTAGTGTTATTTCATTATTTGTTCTTACTTATTTTTTTTATTAAAAGTAGTTAGAATTAATTAAGAAAACACATCCAGTTGCAATTTTTTTGAAATTGCTAAAACTACTAGTAGTATATAATCATTAGAAAAAATCCATAAATCACTAAAGAAACATCACAGTAATAATGCTAATAAATGTAAAGTTTTTCAAAATTGATATTTTCTTAATAATAATAGTGATAATGATGATAATAATAATAATAACAACAACAACAACAATATTAATAATTAATTATTAGTTGTAATTATTATATATTAGTAATAAAAATTGTTGGAATTAAAAGTCAATTTAGGAATCAAAAAGTTACCTGATAACTATTAATCAATGTTGTTTGTTTATATATATATATATATATATATATATATATATATATATATATATATATATATATATATATATATATATATATATATATATATATATATATATATATATATATATATATATATATGTATAAAATTTATATATTTTTAAAAATTTTTTACTCACATTTGATGCTTAGCCATTGTACATTTTGGGCCCTGTCTTAATTCCTCGCTTTCGGCCTGTCACAATAATAATAATCAATATGACTTATCGCACAACACATGGACATGACCTCAATCATTTTTGATGATGCAATATATATCGCCCTTACATAAAAACAATTTTTGCAACATTTCAGCTGATTGTGTAACATCTCTATTAGTTATTGAAGGTGTCAGTGTCAGTATGGTTAAAATACACCATAGCATTTACTATAAATAACTATAGTATATTTTTATGTGGGTGTCTGACAACCAGAGATGTATAGTAACGAAGTAGAACTACTTCACTACTGTACTTAAGTACTAAAAGGCAGTATCTGTACTTTACTGGAGTATTGTTTTTTTCTCCTACTTCCACTTTTACTTAAGTACATATTTACGATGAGTTTATTACTTTTACTCCGATAGATTTTTTATGAGCTGCATCGTTACTCGTTACTAGAGGTGTCAAAATGGTCGAAATCGGTTCAGTAATAGATCATAACGGGTTATTACGTACTGACGTCATTTATCTCCTATGTGCGGTGTCGCAATACTATGGCGAAGGACGGAGGCGCGAGGGCGAGTGAAGGCGGCACAGCACATGAGTCGCTATTTCACTGCTACAGAGAAATGTTGTGAGACTCCATCTCTGCCTCTCTCACTTTGGAGATTTGACCCGCTGGCCTGGTAGGCGTGTATGAGGTGCAAGTTTTCTCCACTGTGTCTATTATAGATTACCTGTGATAACCGCGTATTATACATACATAGACTGTAACCGCGGCTGTTCTTCCCGCCATCAGTGAACAACGCTTTCATTTCTAAAGCCGATAGCAGCCCTTTCTGTTGAGAAGGTGAAGACAATAACCAATCAAAGGGGTGTAAGACCTCGCCTGTCAGCGTTTAAAAAGCAGGCGGGAGAATATTTACATGAGTTTATTTGCTATAAATGCTCATGCTGTCTTCTGTTCATGAGTTTTGTTTGATACATTCAGAAAGAGTGTTTTCTTTAGCGGGTCAAATTAAGGGTACAGTTCATATATCTTACTGCTGTATTAAAGGACACAATTGTATTACAAGTAACCATTTAACTGTCACACCAAGAAAAAAACCAATAGAATTTTTTTATTTATTGCATTTCTTAACTCCTAATGTCGCTTGTTAACACAATCAATACATTTTCCCCCAACACATCCCATAATTTCTAAAATATCAGCCTCTACCAAATGGTTGAGATGTTGGTTTATGGTAAAAGTACCAGAATGAATAAATATAGTATAGAAATATGAAGTTTAAGACCAATTTAATTAAAACATAATCAAAATGAAACATTTTTGAATACTAAATCATAGCCATAAGCCATAAAATATTTCAGATTTTCATTTAACACAGTAATCAGAATCAGAATCAGAATCAGAATCGGTTTTATTGCCAAGTGTGCTTCACACACACAAGGAATTTGTTTTGGCTACAGAAGCTTCCAGTGTACATAAAGTGACAAGTGACAACACAAAATAATCTGAAAAAATAAAATAATAATAATAAAAAATGATGAACATTAAACAGATGCGGTTAGTGAAGAAACCTGGATGTGAGTTGTATGTACAGATTGTTATAAATATACAGGTTATAAGGTGCTGTGTACAAGTGCGAATGTAGAAAGTATTGCATTGTATATTGATATAAGGTGCTGTGTACAAGTGCGTATGAGAAAGTATTGCACATATTTATTGCACAGTAGGGGAATATTTAACTGTTCATAAGGTAGACAGCCTGAGGAAAGAAACTTTTCCTGTGTCTGGCTGTTTTTGTGCTCGGTGCTCTGAAGCGCCGACCAGACGGTAACAGTTCGAACAGGTAGTGTGCTGGGTGTGAGGCGTCCAGAGTGATTTTGCGAGCCCTTTTACTCACTCTGGAAGAGTACAGTTCTTGAAGTGTAGGAAGGGTTGTGCCAGTGATTCGCTCAGCAGTCCGGACTATTCGCTGTAGTCTACGGAGGTCAGTTTTGGCAGCTGAGCCGAACCAGACGGTGATGGAAGTGCAGAGGATGGATTGGATGACAGCTGAGTAGAACTGTACGAGTAGCTCCTGTGGCAGGTTGAACTTCCTCAGCTGACGAAGGAAGTACAGTCTCTGCTGGGCTTTCTTCACAATAGAGTCTATATGAGTGTCCCACTTCAGATCCTGAGAGATGGTGGTGCCCAGGAACCTGAATGACTCTACTGCAGCCACAGTGCTGTTCATGATGGTGAGTGGGGGGAGTGCAGGGGGGTTTCTCCTGAAGTCCACTATCATCTCCACTGTTTTGAGCGTGTTCAGCTCCAGGTTGTTGTATCTGCACCATAACGCCAGCCGCTCCACCTCCTGTCTGTATGCAGACTCGTCACCGTTCTGGATGAGGCCGATAACAGTAGTGTCGTCTGCAAACTTAATGAGTTTGATGGAGGGGTCTTTTGCAGTGCAGTCGTTGGTGTACAGGGAGAAAAGCAATGGAGAAAGAACACATCCCTGGGGGGCACCAGTGCTGATGGTGCGGCTGTCGGATGTGATTTTGCCCATTCTGACTAGCTGCTGTCTATCTGTCAGAAAGCTGGTGATCCATTGACAGACAGAGCTAGGAACAGAGGGCTGGGTCAGTTTGTACTCAAGCAGTGATGGGACGATGGTGTTAAAGGCAGAACTGAAGTCCACAAACAGAATCCTTGCGTAGTTCCCTGGTTTGTCCAGATGTTGTAGGGTATAATGCAGTCCCATGTTGACTGCATCATCCACAGACCGGTTTGCTCTATAGGCGAACTGCAGGGGGTCCAGCAGGGGTCCAGTGATGTCCTTCAGATATGCTAGCATATACACGTTTTCTTTTTTTTACAATAAAATCAAAATCAAGTGAATTAGAACGTTCGTTTACAGCGTTTACAACCAGTAATTTGTGCTCCGAAATTGGGTTTCAATAGCGTTTTGAGTGGATTATGGACTGTTTTTGTGACACACAACTTTGAAAGGTGTGTGTTAAAGCTGTTATAATCTGTCAGATCTGTGGTTCAAGCGTGAGAGAAAAACAGTATTGTAAGTCATGTTTCTTTTCGTTCTGCTTAATGACGTGCCCCCAAAAAAGAGATTTAAAATAAACAAAACAATATGATGTCTTTTGATTGCATTCTTTAATAACTACATTACACAATACTTGTACTTTTACTTTCAGTACTTGAGTAGTAAATTTTGAAATAAACTACTTGCAATACTTAAGTACAAAAAATGTTGAATACTTTAGTACTTCCACTTAAGTATGGTGCTTAAAGAGCACTTTTACTTCTACTCAAGTCACTTTTTGATAGAGTACTTGTACTTTTACTTAAGTCTGGGTCTCTAGTACTTTATACATCTCTGCTGACAACTGAAAACAGATCTAGTAGCAGATATCGCAGCCACTGTTACTTTTTACCTTGTAATTTTGTTAAAATGTATAATTACTTATTTATGATTGCATTTTCACATTCTGATGTTAAATTGTTAAAACGGCTATAATTAAATGAAATATGCTTAAGAATAAAATATTATGAGTTCTTTGGTAGAGTGTATTTGCATCGTGATGATATTATATTCTGGCATTAAATAATGAGTGGCATAAAATGGCAATTAAAATGACAATAATATTGTCTATTGCACTATATATTTTGGTGCAATATATCATACAACAAAAAAAACAGATATCGTGACAGTCCAACCTCCCTCTTCTTCTCTGTACCTGTCTACATTAGTTTGAGTCAGTTGGAGTGAGTTCTGTGATAACCCGAGTTTCATAGCCGGCCTGATCTGTGTAATGTAATCAGTGAAGCAGCGCCTGCCAGAGATTGTGTTCGCTCTAAAACATCTGTGATTTTATGCAGAAGACGTCTAGCTTCATGGACTAGATGTATTTCATTCAGTTATCTCCCTATTTGTTTATCTCCCTCCATTTTTATTCATGATTGTGAATTTCTTTATATACTGGAAGATGGTCCATATGAGAATTGCAATGAAAGCTGGTTCTGAATATATTGCTTATATTAAACATTACATTGTAAGTCATCTGCTTTCTGTCTCTGTCCACAGATTCCCAGTTTCCCATTGAAATATCCGCCGTCAAGAGGGACCATGACTTTCTGGATAAAGACCTTGTGGAGCCTCTTTGCCGGTGAGTTTCCAAATGCAGAGATTATGTAGAGATTGAGAGTCTGTAGTGAGAAACACGATACTCTGTTTTTACTTCAAATGACAGCTGTGAAATGAAAGGCTTTACTGTCAATCACTAGTGCTCTGACTGCCATGCTGTTCTGATCGTTTATGTTGTGCAGTGTTGATCAATATAAGGAAAAGACAAAATGAAGTTACTATTGACAGAACTTTATTTAATTTAATTTTGCTTTATTTTATTTTATTTTATTTTATGTTTCATTAGTTGTTTAATTAGTTTTTTGTTCGTTTTCTTAAATTATTTTTTATTTATTATTTATTATTTTTATATTGTTTCTGCAACGTTTTGCATTTTATTTATATTTTGTCAACACTGTAATTAAATTTTATGTAAATGTATGTACAATTATATTAATTGATTTGTTTGTGTTATTTACAGTTCTTATTCTGTTTTTATGTTATTCTTTCACTCTGGTGTTATTTCTTTTCTGGAGTTATAGAAATTTTTGTTGTATTATTTCTAACATTTTATTTGATTTTATTATTTCTACAATTATTAGTACTTCATTTATATTATTGCTAAAATTGTAATTATTATTTTTTATGATGAATATATTATATTTCACTGGGTGTTTTGTGCTGTATGTACGGTACTATGTGTACAATTATATTCATTGATTCTATTTGTATTATTTCAATTTCTTCTGTTTTTATCTTATTCTTTTATTACTTCTGGCTTTATTTTATTTTATTTTATTTTATAGTGCAATTATTTATCGCCAGATTATTTTGTGTGTAGTACATCTATAATCATACAATCTGTAGAAAATGGATACACGTTTAACACCAAAAGGCTCTATATTATCATTAATAATATTAATAATAATAATAATAAATTATTATTATTATTAGTTACTATTATTTACCACTGGGTGATTTATGGATGAAAGGTTATACAGTATATTTGTTTCCTTACACTTAAAAATTATGTTTCCTGTTTTCTCAAGCCACTTATATCAATACTTGATATATGTAGCTTTATTGTTTTGTTCAATCCACTTAAATGTGTTAAAACAAGTTAACTTAATTCCTTCATGTTGTCCCAACATAAATCGATTGTGTGGAACCCAGCATTTTTTTTTATAGTGTAAGAGGAAACATGTTCAAAATAACTTCAGCTTTTTCCAGATTGATATTTCTATTGATAATAATAATTAATAAATAATAATAATAATTGTTGTTATTTACCAATGTGGGAGGCGCTGTGGCGCAGTGAGTATCACTGTCGCCTCACAGCAAGAAGGTCACTGGTTTGATCCCCTGCTGAGCCAGTTGGCATTTCTGGGTGGAGTTTGCATGTTCTCCCCATGTTGGCGTGGGTTTTCTCTGGGTGCTCCGGTTTCCCCCACAAGTCCAAATACATGCTCTGTAGGTGAATTGGGAAAGCTAAATTGTCTGTTGTGTATGTGTGTGAATTAGAGTGTATGGGTTTTTCCCAGTGATGGGTTGCTGTTGGAAGGGCATTACTTATGCTGCATAAGTTGGCGGTTCATTCCGCTGTGGTGACCCCTGATTAATAAAGGGACTAAGCTGAAAAGAAAATGAATGAATAAATGAATTTACCACTGGGTGGTGTAGGGAAGAAAGTATTTACAATACATTTGTTTTATGTTCAATCCACTTAAATTTGGGTGGCACGGTGGCCCAGTGACTAGCACTGTTGCCTCACTGCAAGAATACCATTGGTGCTGGGTCCTCGCTGGGCCATCGGGTTTTTCTGTGCAGAGTTTGCATGTTCTCCCCGTGTCCGTGTGGGTTTCCCCCGTTTCTTTTTTCTAAATGTCTTACTCTCAGGAAGTTCACTTTAGCCTCGGCAGCGGGGGAGTTTTGAGATCGACCTGAGCTCAATCTCCCCTTGCCCTGCGAAAGGGAGGGAGCCCTGGGCCCAAGGATCCCTTGAGCTCAGGGCTCTCACCCGGGACAGCATGCCAAACAAGTTATGTATAAAACATGAGCTAAGTGTAATTTCTTGATCAAGTTAACTTAATTCCTTCATGTTGTCCCAACACAAATCGATTGTGTGGAACCCAGCATTTTTTTACAGTGTAAGAGCAAACATGTTCAAAATAACTTCAGCTTTTTTTTTCAGATAGATTTTTCTGTTGATAATAATAATTAATAAATAATAATTATAATTGGTGTTGTTTACCACTGTGCGGTGTATGAAGTATACTATACATTTGTTTTTTGTTTTTTTGTTCAATCCACCTAAATTTGTAAAAAAACTAATAAGTTAACTTAATTCCTTCATGTTGTCCCAACACAAATCGATTAAGTTAACTTAATTGTTTTTACAAATTTAAATGGATTAAACATCAAACAATTTTTCCAAATAAAAACATAATAATTGTGCTATTTCAGTTCATTTTAAATAAGTAGTTTGAACAAGCAGCAAACAAGTTTTGAGTATAAGAGCAAACGTGTTCAAAGAAATTCCAGCTTTTTTCAGATTGCTACACTTTAAAACCGGTCAACTTTATCAGATGAAATGAGTGTAGTTCACTCAAAATTGACTAAAAGTTAATTCTACTCATTTGAAAAGTGTTGAACTTAGTGTTGAAGGTAATGAGTTAATGAAATACCTCATTACTTCAAATTAAATGCAGTAAGTTCACAGTACTCATATAGATTAGATTTTTGACTTAAATGGTTTGTAGCAAACGGTTTTTCTCACGGTTTGAGTTGCCTTAACTTATTGGGTTTACTGTGTATTAATAATAATAATTAATTAATTAATTAATTAATTAATTAAATTGCTATTATTTACCACTGGGTGATGTATGGATGAAAGTATATACAGTACATTAGTTTTCCCTAAGGGCAAACATGTTCAAAGAAACTTCAGCTTATTTTCTCTTCAAAGTCCAGTACCCAAGCAGATCAAACCATCTCTACTGCTTATAGAAGTGCGAGAAAGCTTAGTAAATGGCTCTTTCCCAGTGGCGACCTCACCTCTCTATGTGTCTGACCCGTGTCCTCCATAAAGTCTGTCCCGTTCCCTGCCGCTTTGATCCCCAGTTCAGCCCCCATGGAGTCGCTCTGAAGTCCCTCTCAAAGGCCCGAGGGCTCTAACAGATGGCTGTGTGTGTGTCTGTCTGCATGTGTGTGTGTGTGAATCCAGGCCTGGACTTTGAGGCGTTGAGGCTTTCTAGCAGGTTCCCTAATGACACTAATGACAGCGTTAGTGAGATCTGACAGCTTTACTGTCACCGAATACACACACACACTGCTCTTCAGGACCCAGACTGCTGGAATGAGAATGCCGTTTCATTATCGCACAGCAGACACGATATTTATGCATATTTACGGGACCATCTGGAAGTTTAATTAGGGAATCTTGATTTAAAAAGGCAGTCAGACAGCTGATTAAACCGTGGTGATGTCACGCGCATCAAGAAAACAACACATTTTGGTTTAATAGGTGAAGTAATGGCTTGTTTGTTTGTCTGGAATGGGTGTAAAATGAAGGGTCTGCGGTGTGTTTGTAATAATGGGAAAGGTCTTCGAGGGTGAGATAAAATGAAAAGAAAAAAAGAGTCCATTCACACGTCTGAGGTTACGCTCACAATGCAAGTGTTAGCGCTCAGTTATGATTTATTGCTCAGATCAGATTTTCTTTGTTTGGCCGTTCGCAAAATAAAAGAAACAATAATATCAGATTGCCGTGTGAACTCATGACAATCCTAAACTCACCCTCACAAAAGAACAATACAATACAGTATGAAGTTTGAATCAATTAGGTATGCAAGGATTAACCAATATCACTAATAACCACGCTTTAATTCGTTATGGTTAATTAATTGTAAAGGCTTTTTTCTACACCGTGTTTCTGCTGCAACTAAACAAAGCTATGCCAACTGTGCACTAGTTTAAGGTTCCGTGTGCAAGGTCGTTATTTCCAATGGATGCGCTCAGCTCATCTTTATACTTTGTATGGATTTACACATTTCTACTCCGGTCCAAAAAGAAAAATATTGTAATATAATTGATCAAAAAACAGAGGTTCAGCAGACTTTGACAAGATTTGTTGTCTTTAAAAGGGAAATACTTAGCTAATATGTAGCTTAGATTTACATTAGACAAATACTACTTTTAAAATTCTTATTTTTATTTATTTATTTATTTATTTATTTATTTATTTATTTATTTATTTATTCATTGTTTTGACATTTTATTTTCAGTTTAAAATGATTTCTTATGCTTAAATATCAAAAACTTTTTTCACATAGTTTTAAGGCCTAAGAGAAATGGACTCCACATCTAAAGCTACTGGGCAGCCCACGATTCAGCAAAAATCTGAAAAACAAGTGGCTTATACACCAACATCCAGCATGCTATAGACCTGAACAGAGCAGTGGCAGTGGCTGGTTTGAGCCTCGGCTATGTCAGTTGGCGTTTCTGTGTGGAGTTTGCATGTCCTCCCTGCGTTTGCCTGGGTTTCCTCCGTGTGCTCCGGTTTTCCCCCACAGTCCAAAGACATGTGGTACAGGTGAATCGGGTAGGCTAAATTGTCCATACTGTATGTATGTGTGCGAATTAGTGTGTATGGGATTTCCAGAGATGGGTTGCGGCTGGAAGGGCATCCGCTGCATAAAACAAATGCTGGATAAGTTGGTTGTTCATTCCGCTGTGGCGACCCCAGATTATTAAAGGGACTAGGCCGAAAAGAAAATGAATGAATGAATGATGTTTAAAAATAATAAAGGCAAAATATATATTTTAAACGTTTCTTAAAAAATATATATTCTGTTCAAGGGGCGGGAAAAGTTGTTGTTTTTTTACCCAGACATTTAAAAATGACTTCTTTTTGAGCAGTAAACACAATACCATGTTACTGCGAAATCGTGACATTTTTATCTAAGGTTATCAAATCATCAGAATCGTATATATCTTTAATCATTGCATTCCTACAGTCAAATAAGTAATTTAAACATTTGACCTGTATCAGATTTAGGAGCACGTATGGAAGAATGGAAAAGATCCGATTCAGTGTTTGATATAGATTTGGGCTTAATTATCTTAAATCTCTCCTCTCTATATGCACCAGACACTTTATTGTCAACACTGAAAAATATCATGCAATTTCACGCAGATGAGTGGACTTGACAAACCACCTGTAAAACACACACTGTAATTGTGCGTTCACATGTTCACATCGAAGACGGCGAGAGCTTCATTTATTTTCAATGGAAGCCCGTGACGAGGAGTGCCGCAGCACATCTTTGCCGGTGTGGGCATTGAGGAGAGTTGAATTAAATCAACTCTATGGTAATGAACTATGACGCGGTTTGTCGGCAACCAATAGAAATGAAGAAGTCCACCGCTTGAGAGGATCACAGTTGTTCCCAAGGGTTTTAATATTGCGGTCGTCGGATTTCCAGTTATTTACGATGTGCTCATTTTCCTACAGGGACATGAACTAAAAAAAAAAAGTTACTGCTGAGTTATCTGCGTTAATGTTTTATTTTATTTTTTAAAAGCAGGAACCTCATGCAAACTATAACGACAGTACAAAACAGTATTCCTGCTCCAGAATATTTCAGACATATGGACATATTGGATAAGTGGAGCAAAGCCACACCAGACGCAACAATTTGATATTCATTCATTAATTTTCTTTTCAGCTTAGTTCCTTCATTAATCTGGGGTCGCCACAGCAGAATGAACCGCCAACTTATCCAGCACATGTTTTACGCAGCGGATGCCCTTCCAGCTACAACCCATCACTGGGAACACCCATTCACACTCATTCACACTTATACGCTACGGACAATTTAGCTTACCCAATTCACTTGTACCGCATGTCTTGAGGAAACCCACACAAACGCGGGGAGAACATGCAAACTCCACACAGAAACGCCAACTGACCCAGCCGAGGCTCAAACCAGCGACCTTCTTGCTGTGAGGTGACAGCACTACCCACTGCGCCACCACATCGCCACAATTTGATCTTCCATAGTAAACGAATTTGATAATAGGCGTGCACATTTTCACGCTAGAAAGCTTGTTTTTATGCGGGAATGTAAGTGATTTGTGGATATGCTGCAATGGCCCCTTTAAATACGAGATAAATCTAGCATTTAACTTTGAAATCTAACTTTGACAGTCTTGCCGCCTTCAGTGTGAACACAGACTTATCTTCTCCATATGCACCAGACACCTTCTTATTAGCACCCCAAACTTAGAAGACATTGTGCAATTCTGAGTGCGCTTAACACTAGGGCTGCACGATACTGGAAAAATCAAACATTGCGATATTTTTTATTTTGCGATATAATTTTACCACGTGACATAATATCTCTATTTGGAAAGAATTGGTAATTTTATATCAACTGGGATGATTCTGCAGTGGGAGTGCATCTCCATATAATCTAATAAACAATCCCTCAACACATTTTTGCTGTGGTCTGTGCTATACGCAGTACATTTCTGTATTTACACATGTTGTGAGTATTTTCATGCATAACAATCTGTAAATACAATGAAGAAAAAGATACAGTTGAAAAAGTGTTTTATCATTTACTGAGTCTTACAGTATTCAAGTACAGTAACTGCATGATAAAAATAAAAATAATTCAATAAAATGAGTCCTAGTTAAGGTCACAAATGTGACAATTTCTTATACCTGAATGCTTTTAAAATCATTATACAATCAAAAACACATGCAAATGATAAATTACAATACAAACATTGCATATCCAGCGATGTGACTATTGCGAATGATCACATTGAGATATCGATGCTGAAGCGATATACTGTGCAGCCCTACTCCAAACAATGGTGAGCGGACTTACCAAACTAATTTAGACTTGCCATGCCGTTTATATATTGCTGCTCTCTGATGATTTAAAGTGCTACTTTTATCTTCACTTCGCTTTAGATAAAAGCATCTGCTAAATAAATAAATGTAGTCTGAGCGTAGCTAAAAAAGAACAGCTGATTAACATGCTGGTGTGCCGAAGGAACATTTCAGCGCATCAAAAAAATAACATGTTGTGGTTTTATAGGTGAAATAATGGCTTGTTTGTGTCTGGAATGGATATAAAATGAAGGGTATGAAGTCTCCTATGGTGTAAAAATGGGAAAGCTCTTCAGAGCTGAATTTTAAAAAATGGGCAAAAGACCGCATTCTGAGGTCTGAGGTTGCATACAGTCAATATCCAATTTTCTTTGATTTAGTGTTTACATTTTCACAAATAAGGAAAAAAGGCAAAATCAGAATGCATTGTAAACTGATCATCATAATCCCAGCCACCTGCAGAAAACAACATTAACCATGCAGTATGCAGGATATGCAAGTAAACACAGAGGCCAATTAATTTCAATATTAAGTTGCATTGCAAAACCATCTGACCTGGATCATCAGATTTAGAATAAATCTAATTCAATGTAGTTTGGGCTTTTAATACTGTCATAAAAAAGTCACTTCACATTTGCACCACAATATTCTTTTGTCGGAATGTACTGTAGCCAAAATAAAAGAAACAATTGTGTGTGAGCTGAATATTTCAGCACATCAAAAAACAACACGCTGTGGTTTTATAGGTGAAATAATGGCTTGTTTGTGTCTGGGATGGATATAAAATGAAGGGTCTGCTTGTGTGAAAATGGGAAAGCTCTTTAGGGCTGAATTAAAAAGGCAAAAAAACTAATTCTGAGGTCTTAGGTTGCAAATTACAATCAGTATCCAGTTTTCTTTGTTTTAGTTGTTCACATTTTTACAAATAATGAAAGAGACAATTTGAGATTGCAAAGCGAACTGATCACAATCTTAATCTCAGCCACATGCAGAAAAGAACATTAACCATACAGTATGCAAGTAAACACAGAGACCAATTAATTCCAGTATTACATTGCATTGCAAAAGCATCTGACCTATATCATTCCAGCAGGCACAGGGCGTCAACATCATGTCAGATTGACGTCGTACCCCAATGTTGTGTGACATTGAATTTTGTTTGGAAATAAAAATCGGGTTGACGTCAGAACCTAATATCAAACAGACGTTGCATTTTGGTTATGCAACCCTAAAAACAACAAAATATCAACTAATGTCTAATGATATACAACTGACGTTGAGTGGACGTTACCACTATAACGTCTATCAGATGTTGGATTTTGGTTGCCATACCTGACGAATGTCAGTATTTGGCGTCAATATGACATTGGTTTAAGAACTTAGCTCTGGATTTTGGTCATTTTCCTACACAACCTAAAATCGACCAAATATCAACGTCGTTATTGGTCGTAAAAGTAACATTGTTCTTGCGACATAAATCTAACCTAATATTAATGTCTTATGATGTTGTGTGTCTGCTGGGATCAGATTTAGAATGAATCTAATGTAATGTGGTTTGTGCTTTTTAGAGTTGGGCGATGTCGACCAATTTGACATCGTACGATGTCTAATGTGAAACGTCGCGATGGACGATGGCATCCTCTTTGTAGGCGGCAATGAATTAATTATTTATGAATCCACAGACTGCCTGGAGCTCAGACATGCGCATATGCTGCTGCGCATGCCTGTGTGTGTGTTTGTGTGTGTGAAACTAAGATTTATTAGTGTAAACGGGGCCTGAGTGTGTATTTTCCGCGAGCGGGTTGCTGCTGCAACGGGGGCGGGGTGGAGGATTGCGATGCCGGCTCAGCATCGTGTTATCTATCGGCCATCGGCGATGGACGATGGTATCGTCTATCAGCCCAACCCTAGTGCTTTTAATACAGTCTGTAATTTGGGCCACAATATTCTTTATTCTAAATGTATTGTATCCAAAATAAAAAAAGACCTACTGGTGTCATGAAGGAACATTTCAGCGCATCAAAAAATAACACGTTGTGGTTTTATAGGTGAAATAATGGCTTGTTTGTGTCTGGAATGGATAAAAAGTTAAGGGGCTGTAGTCTCGTATGGACTGCGTGTGTGTGCGCGCGTGTGTGTGTGTGTGTGCGTGTGTGTGTGTGTGTGTGTGTGTGTGTGTTGAAGGGGTGGAGAAAATCTCTCCAGTAGTGAAGGAAAAACAGCCCATTCTGATGTTGCATATAACAATCAATATCCAATTTTCTTTGTTTTAGTGTTCACATTTTTACAAACATGGAAAAAAGGCTAAATCAGATTGCATTGTGAACTGATCACTATCATAATCTCACCTACATGAAGAAAAGAACATTAACCATACAGTAACCAGGTTAAAAAGGTAAACACAGTAGCCAAGTCCAATTAATTCCATTATTAAGTTGCATTGCAAAAGCATCTGACCTGTATCCTCAGATTTAGATTGAATAAAAACAGTCATAAAAAAAGTCACTTCAGATTTGCGCCACAACATTCTTTAGTTTAAATGTACTGGAGCCAAAATTAAATAAAAAAGACCTACTGGTGTAATGACGGAACATTTCAGCGCATCAAAAAATAACATGTTGTGGTTTTATAGGTGAAATAATGGATTGTTTGTGTCTGGAATGTATATAAAGTGAGGGGTCTGCAGTCTTGTTTGGACCGTGTATGTGTGTGTGTGTGTGTGTGTTAAAGGGGTGGAGAGAAGCTCTTTAGGGGTGAAGATCAGTCAGATGAGGACGTTAAAGGCCACTGAAGGGTTAGATCAAAGCGGAGGTGGATCGGCCACTCTCTCGCTCTCTTTATCCCTCTGTTTTTTCCTTCTGGAGTCTCATTCATTCATGGCCATGTCTTGAAAGAGATTAGAAGTCACGGCTGCCAAGTTGAACCCGTCACTCTTTCCGGCAGCCAATCAGGACGGAGATAGTGAGAGTTTTCTTGAAATCTATACCTGTGCATAGAGAGGCAAACAGAGGTTAGAGGAGTGTAGGATCTGCAGTGGATTCTCTCTCTCTCGGTTTCTCTGTGGTTTCTTTGTGGTGGAGATGAGAGTGACGGATGTCTTCACCAGTGACTGTCTTCTTCTCTTCCAGTCGACTCAACACTCTGAACAAGTGTGCCTCCATGAAACTGGACGTGAGCCTCCCTAAGAAGAAAGTAAGTGGCTTTTTAAATTGAATTCTTGTAGATTTGTGTGTGTGTATATATATATATATATATATATATATATATATATATATATATATATATATGCCTGAAATTATTGGCAAATTTTGACTTAAAACTACTTTTATCCAACCAACAAAAAGTTGTTTTTTTTTTTTTACTGTTAATGACACAGGCTTCTCACAATAGATGATAAGACTGTGTACAAGAAGCATCATTGTGTAAAAAAAAAATTCTCTGTTTTTATTTACGTTTGAACAAAACATTTAAGTCAACATTTGCCAGGGGTATGAATAATTTTGGGTTTGACTGTGTATATATAGTTCTGTCTCTCTGGTTTTATAATTTATAGTTGTTCAATTATTTTAAAAAAGTAATTTATACAGTTTTTTTTGCTTAAAATAACAAAAAAAGTTGGCATGTTTTTGTATGTTCATATAAAAACAATTTACAACACAATTCCAATTTTATAACTTCAGAAGAAATTAATAACCCTGATTTTCAATCACAACAAATGATAACATTTGTTATTTAAACATCATCTTTCCATCTATTATTTAACCAGCGAGTTTTTTTGACCTGAAATGGGCTCTATGCACAGCTCGAGTTCTAAAGCCAATGATAAACGTCCGGTAAAAGCTTAATGTGAATATTTTCAATTTCACAAGGTTGTCACAGCATCAATGTTGTAATGTAATTACAATACATTCAGTTAAATAGACTTAAGCATTTATTTAGTTGTTCAAGCGTAAAACGAGATGAAAGACTGTGTAACCGCTAGCGCTGTCAGTAGCAACAGGCTAGCGGATAAATTCCATTGAAAATACTGGGGTAAAAGAAACTGTCATATTTTAAAGACATGGCGGGGGAAATTTAATGCAGTGCTTCTTGTCCGATCTGAGACCCACTTCATATCGTATATCTAACAGGCAGTGAAGATCACAGATTTTTAAAGAAATCAGACATCAGATCTTAAACGTGACATTTTTGTAATGTAAAAACAATTCACAGGAAGCCTTTGGGCTGCCTGGCTGAAAATTAAAAGTCCGTGTGCATGTAGCCCATAACACAGACTTTTTCCAAAAGATAATAAGACGATGTACAAGAGGCATTATTGTGAAAAAAATATATTTCTCAGCTTTTATTTACGTTTAAACAAAAATTTTAAGTGAGAATTTGCAAGGGGTATGAATAATTTCAGACTTTAAAGTATATATAATTTAGTTTCTTTGGATTTATGAATTGTAGTTGTGTTAAAAATCTTTAAATGTCATATATATATATATATATATATATATATATATATATATATATATATATATATATATATATATATATATATATATATATATATATATATATATATATATAATTATTATTATTTGTTTTTGCTTAAAATAGCCAAAAAAAGGTGGCATATTTTAATCTATTTCTAAACATATTTTGATAACACACTACCAAATTTTTAACTTTAGAAGAGTTAAGAAATCAATATTTGGTGGAATAAACCTGCTTTTTAATTGTCATGTTTTGGGAGAAAAAAAATTCTTTCTTTCAACATATTGTAACCCAGGATACTTGTGGGTAGTGCACAGAGTAAATAGCAATACTGTTATAAATGTGAATTACACTGCCAGAATAGATATACTTCATTAAATAATATATTTTAAAATGTTATATTTATAAAAATAATTAAGGACATAGTGGATCAGTGGTTAGCACTATCGCCTCACAACAAGTAGCTCGCTGGTTCGAGTCCCAGCTGGGTCAGTTGGCATTTCTATGTGGAGTTTACATGTTCTCCTCGTGTTAGCCTAGGTTTCCTCCGGGTGCTCCAGTTTGCCATAGAGTCCAATTACATGCGGTATAGATGAATTGAATAAACTAAATTGTCCGTAGTGTATGTGTGTGAATGAGTGTGTATGGATGTTTCCCAGTGCTGGATTGCAGCTGGAAGGGCATCTGCTGTGTAAAACATATGCTGGATAAGTTGGCGGTTCATTCCGCTGTGGTGACCCCTGATGAATAAAAGGACTAAGCCGAAGAAAAATTAATGAAAAAATAAATAATTACATTAGAATTGATCTTTTATTGGGAGTTTTGGAGGGAATGGTCTGCATTGACAAGTAAGTGATGTCACATTCAACATTTTTAATGTTTTCTTAAAACAAAATAAATGTTCAGATTATAAAAAAATATTCATTCATTCATTTTCTTTTCGGCTTAGTCCTTTTATTAATCAGGGGTTGCCACGGTGGAATAAACCGCCAACTTACACAGCATATGTTTTACACAGTGGATGCACTTCCAGCTGGAACTCATCCCTGGGAAACACCCATACAAACTCATTCACACACATACACCACAGACAATTTAGCTTACCCAATTCACCTATTGCACATGCCTTTGGACTTTGGGGGAAACCCGGAGGAAACCCACTCGAACACGGGGAGAACATGCAAACTCCACACAGAAATGCCAACTGGCCCAGCCAAGGCCTGAACCAGCAGCCTTCTTGCTGTGAGGTGACAGTGCTACCCACTGTGCCGCCCCATTCATGAAATTCCATACATTTTTTTTATATGTCAACAAAAAACATGTCTTTCCCATGAAGTAATCTACATAACAATAATGTTTTTACTATTACTGTAATGGCTTTGCTTTATGATGGATAACATGTTTTGAATATGTCAATGATATAAAGAAAACATCTATAGACTAAATCTTTCTGTTTGGGTTTTCAAAACGGATCATCTGACACATGAACTGCTTATAACAAAGCAGATGCTTTAAAAGTAGCAGTCGTGAGCTGTGAACAGCATTGATGTTGGCTTTCAGCACTGAAGCGTTGGTTTAATCTTTAGTCGAGACTCTTTGACTGTTTACGTAGAGCTCCTATTTCAGCCTAATTATGATTGTAAGCTGTGGGTCTCATTTAGTGGGTCGTTTGTGACGCTATTTACTGACGTTACGGGCATGTGAAAGGGGTCTTTGGGTGTTGCTGTCTTAAATGCAGCTAGACAGTGATTTGATACCTGTTATGTTCCTGTCCTCTTGTTTGGATGATATTTGAGAAATCCCCACACCAGCTAGAATGACTTAGGGGATGTTTTGGAAATTGTCTTTTGACATTTTTCAAATACCACGAGTCTCTTTTGACATCATGACTGTAACGTTCAGGGTAAACATATGCGGTCTGTGGTTTTTTAAATAGGAAATGGGTTGTGAAGGTTATATAGTGTTAAGAGGGTGACAGGGATTTCCTGTGCTGTGAGCTTGCGCGTCTGGGCTTTACCATTCATAAAACATATTGGTAACATCTGTACAATGAAACTTTAATAGATTATGGTTTTAAATGAGGACTGGATGGATGGTGGATGGATGATGGGTAAATGGATAGAACAATACAATGATAGATAGATAGATAGATAGATAGATAGATAGATAGATAGATAGATAGATAGATAGATAGATAGATAGATAGATAGATAGATAGATAGATAGATAGATAGATGGATGGATGGATGGATGGATGGATGGATGGATGGATGGATGGATGGATGGATAGACAGATGGAACGATGGATGGATGGATGGATGGATGGATGGAACAATACATAGATAGATGGATTAATGGAGCGATGGATGGATGGGTGAATGGATAGAACAATACATGGATGGATGGAACCATAGATCGAAAGATGGATGGAACAATAGGTTGATATATAGATGGATAGATTGATGGAGGGAACATTAGAAGGATGGATGAATGGAACAATAGATATATGGATGGATGGATGGATGGATGGATGGAACAATAGATATATGAATGGATGGAACAATGGATAAATGGATGGATAGTGGAACAATACATGGATGGATTGATGGAACAATGGAAGGATTGATGAATGAAATGATAGCTGGATGGATGGAATGATGAATAGATGGATGGATGGATGGATTGATAGAACAATGGATGGATGGAACATCAGATAGACTGATGGATGGAACATTAGAACGATAGATAGATAGATAGATAGATAGATAGATAGATAGATAGATAGATAGATAGATAGATAGATAGATAGATAGATAGATAGATAGATAGATAGATGGATGGAACGATAGACAAATGGATGGATGGATGGATGGATGGATGGAACAATACATAGATGGATGGATTAATGGAACAATGGATGGATGGATGAATGGAATGATGGATGTATGGATGGGTGAATGGATAGAACAATGGATGGATGGATGGATGGATGGAACAATAGATCGAAAGATGGATGAAACGATAGATTGATTGATAGATATATAGATATATTGATGGATAGATTGATGGATGGAACATTAAAAGGATGGATGGATTAAACAATAGATATATGGATGGATGGATGGATGGATGGATGGATGGAACAATAGATATATGAATGGATTGATGGATGGATGGATGGATGGATGGATGGAAGGATGGAACAATACATAGATGAATGGATTAATGGAACAATGGATGGATAGATGAAGGGAATGATGGATGTATGGATGGGTGAATGGATAGAACAATAAATGGATGGATGGATGGATGGAACTATAGATCGAAAGATGGATGGAACGATAGATTGATTGATAGATAGATAGATATATAGATATATTGATGGATGGAACATTAGAAGGATGGATTAAACAATAGATATATGGATGTATGGATGGATGAATGGATGATGGATGGATGGAACAATAGATGGATGGATGGAATATTAGAACGACGGATGGATGGATGGATGGATGGATGGATGGATGGATGGAACAATGGATAAATGGATGGATGGTTGAACAATACGTAGATGGATGGATTGATGGAACAATGGAAGGGTGGATGAATGAAATGATAGATGCAATGATGGATGGATGGATGAATGGAATGAGATAGATAGATAGATGGATAGATAGATGGATGGATGGATGAATGGAATGAGATAGATGGATAGATGGATAGATAGATGGATAGATAGATGGATAGATAGATGGATAGATAGATGGATAGATGGATGATATTACATATCAATATTAAATATCAACAATAGAAATATATATCAAAATATTTTCTGAATTCATTATGGTTTTAGTTATTCTTTTTGCAGTCTGTCTTTTTAGAGACCAAAAAAGTTAGAAAGATGCCCTCTTGAAAAGTCACTTCAGATTTGGGAAACATTATTCTGCTTGATTGTGAACTGTACATCAGTTTTAATTTCACCACAGAATGATGTCTAAGAACTAAAGTTCAGTAGCTCAAAAAGAAAACTATGTGAAGCTAAGATTAATCCTGTGTGTGTTTTTGGTGCCTGCAGAGTGAGGACTCTGATGAGGAGGACTTGTTGGCCATCAGCAATAGATGGACATTTGAGTGGAACAGCCGGCGCTGGTCCCGTCTGCAAGACATCGATTACCTCCTGGGTCGAGCAGAGGAGCGGAGCCCCTCGGAGGTGGGTGAGGGCCTGCGGACCACCGTAAGCAGTGAGAGCATTCTGACAGACCTCAGTGAGCCGGAGATCTGCTCCCTGCACAGCGAAGACTCTTTGGCTGCCATGCCAGACTCTGCCTCTCTCACCCCGTTGCACTTGCCTAGAGAGCTGCCTCATTACGGCTCACTCCCTGCCAAAAGCAGGCGACGGGGACATACACGCGCCAAAGACTTCCTTAGGAGGATGGAGACGCTGGGTCGGACATGGGGGCCATCGATGGGGCGTTCAGAACGACGCTCTTTAGTTATTAGCAGCCCAGTTTTGCAAAGCGAGCCCGAAGCTCTAAAGACTCTACGATGTGTTCAGATTTTCAACGGTGCACCTATTAATGCCGAAAACACACCACCTTCTAATAACCTGCCAAATTCGCTGGCCAGCAGTGAGGCCAGCAGCCAATCGGAGACCAGCGGCAGTGCCGGAAGCACACCGAACAACGTGGGACGTCTCTCAAAGTTGTATCCTCCTGGAAAACGTGCGGGTGTTTACCTGGAGGACATTGATGTTCTCGCTGGCGCCCCCCAGAGGAGAAGGCCTGTTGAACAGAGCCGCAAAAATGAGTTTCGCTCTTATGACGAGCTATTAGTGCACATCCCAAAAGATCACAAACCTGGTACTTTTCCCAAAGCGCTGTCGATTGAGAGTCTGACGCTGGCCAATAAGGAACACGGAAACTGGAAGGTTCTGGATTCGGAGCCACAGCCGTTTAAATGCAGGAAAGTTGGCGGAAGGGAAATTCGTCCCGTGACACGCTGCTGTCCTCGGGGAAGTAGGATCAGCGTGTATGATAACGTGCCCGGCTCGCATCTGTATGCAAGCACAGGGGACTTGTTGGACCTCGAGAAGGAGGATATATTCCCACATTTGGATGATATACTGCAGCATGTAAATGGCCTGCAGCAGATCGTGGACCACTGGTCTAAAAATGTGCTGCCGGAGAGCGAAGGGGAGGGGGATGGTGGCAGAGGGCGGGGCCAGACGATGATTGACGGCCAGTCCTCCAGTCAGATCACACTGGACTTTGAGGGCACCTCTGTTATTGGCCTGACCACACCGAGTGACGGCAACAGGGACGGGGTTTCGTTAAATGACACGGACACCTCCAGCACCAGAGAGAGGAGGGACTCAGGGGTCGGAGCTTCTCTTACACGACCGCGGTGAGACTTCAGGATGCATATGCTTACACTTGAAATGTTTTTTTGTCTTGTTCCTTAGTCCAAATATCAAAAAAATCTTATGTAAAGAAGCAATTTCTAGACTAGTAAAAACATGGTCACTTTACAGTAAGGTTTCATTAGCAGTGTTGGGTAAGTTACTTAAAAAAAGTAATGGATTACAAATTACTGACTACTACTGGAAAATTGTAATCTGATTACATTACTAATTAATTAATGTAAAATGTCATCAGATTAATAATTACTTTAAGGTTACTTTAAAAAATATCAAATATAAAATAATAAAATACATATATAAAATACAAAATAAGCTGCAGCTCTTTCAGTAATTTAATATTCACTGAAAAACATAACAATGGGTTAATCACAGCAGCTTGACATATTAAAAAGACTTAAAGAATTTAAGAGCCCAATACATAAAATTCTCTCATCATTCACTTGTTCCAAACCTGTTAAACACAATAAACACAAATGATGAAAACTGGAGACCTGTAACCGTTGACATCCATGGTATCAGGGCCGTGCAGAGACTTTTCGAGAGGCAAGTGCTCAAAGTGAAGACCCAGGTGGAGGTGGTGAGCGATCTCGAATTGAATAAATGGGTGGGGGTTAGTTACTCCAAATAACAAACTTTCGCTCACAAAAGACGCGATATGTGAACGGCCCCATAAGCAGCTATGCTTCTTTTCACGTTCAGAAAATACCTTCACTTTCGATCCTGCACAAAAATTTTATTTAGCCTGTTGTGAGTTGGGCCGCTGTGTTTTTGGGCACCGGTGTCCTCCTTGGTGATGAGTAGGGCAGTAGAATGCTTTCTATTCAAGTGCTTGAACAAGCTGCTGGTCGAGTTAAAAGCAGTTGAAAGTTCTTTAGAGACTGGACATAGACTGCATTTCACAGCTGTATTTTTGTTTTTACGCTCAGTGAAATCAACGTAGTCTTTATTTCCACTTGAAGAAGCACTCTCGTTAGCAACCATTTCAGCTCGCATTCTCAAGCAATTTAAAATTGCATGCTTATTATCTGACGCTGCAGTGGAAAACAGTTTTTCTAAAATCTATATTTGTAACGTAAGTAACACAATTACATTGACTTTAGTAACTGTAATCAAATTACACAAATTTAAAATGTAATTCATTACATGACTGTGTTCCTTAAAAATGTAATTTAAAGCAGTAACATGTTACTGTGGAACGTGTTACATCCAAAACTGTTCATTAGTTAAATTTTACCATATTTACTAACATGAACTAAGTGTGAATAATACTTGTACAGCATTTATGAAAATTATAGTAAATGCATTAACTAACATTAACTAATACAACCCCCCCCCCCTCCCAACCCAAAAAAACCCAATATATACAGTTGAAGTCAGAATTATTAGCCCATTTGAATTTTTTTTTCTTTTTTAAATATTTCCCAGATTATGTTTAACAGAGCAAGGAAATTTTCACAGTATGTCTGATAATATTTTTTCTTCTGGAGAAAGTCTTTTTTGTTTTATTTCGGCTAGAATAAAAGCAGCTTTTAATTTTTTTAAGAACCATTTAAATATCAAAATTATTAGCCCCTTTAAGCTCTATTTTCTTTCAATAGTCTACAGAACAAACCATCATTATACAATGACTAATTACCCTAACCTGCCTAGTTAGCCTAATTACCTAGTTAAGCATTTAAATGTCACTTTAAGCTGTATAGAAGTGTCTTGAAAAATATCTAGTCAAATATTATTTACTGTCATCATAGCAAAGATTTAGTAAATCAGTTATTAGAAATGAGTTTTTAAAACTATTATGATTAGAAATGTGTTGAAAAAGTTTTCTTTTCTTCGTTAAACAGAAATAGGGAAAAGATAATAATTCAGGGGGGCTAATATTTGTGACTTCAACTGTATATAAATAATTAGTTTATGTATAACATGTATAATAATCTTGAGTTTTTCATTAAACAAAGTAAACAATCTGGGTTAAACCAAGATATAATTGTTTTTAATTTGAAATATTACTCCACTTGCTAATTAGGTTGATTTAAAGAAAAACTCAATTTAATTTGTCGTATTTTTCATAAAATAAAACAAAATGTTTTACTTGTCTTGGAAATGCTTCTTGATTAAGATTTCCGTTGTCCTTTGTTCACCATCTACTTCGTCAAAAACCCGTATTAGTTTCTTCTTCTGCTTAACCACAGAACAGTTTATTGAAAAATGTTGGGATCTAAGACAGTAACATTTAATTGTAATTTTTCCTACTATGAAAGTCAGTGGGTTCTGTCAACTGTTTGGTTACAGGCATTTATCAAATATCTACTTTTGTGTTTAACAGAAGAAAGAAATACCTTACGGAGAATTATTTGGTGAATAACTTGTGACCAAATTTTTATATTGGGTGAACTAACTCTCACATTTATTTGTAAGCCCTAAACCTCCACACAGCTTCTTATATAAAAATGATGTATGCACCTAATTTTTGTGCATTTATGGTTCATGAGATTTTAAGAAGTCATGAGGATGAATAAAGGGATTTTTATTCATATTCTTCTTGTTGTTACCTTTACAGCCTTAGATGGCCGAGCTTCAGGATGTCAACCTGCTCAGCCAATCAGGAATCTCGCTGCAGATATCCAGCCAATCGGTGGGCCAGCTTAGCTTGCTGCAGAAGTTCTCTTTATTGCGCCTCACTGCAATCATGGAGAAATACTCCATGTCTAACAAGCATGGATGGACTTGGTGAGTTACCTATAAAACACGTTTTTTAAATATTTGGTTTAATCCAACGTAGAATTGCTTGCTTGTTAATGTTCAGTTTTCTCAGTCGCTTTGGTGCATATCTCACAACACTATTTACATTTGCACAACAGTTAATGCATTTCTCAAAACAATTAGTGCACATCATAGTAGCAGTTTCTCATTCCTTCCGACAAATTGCAAATGCTTTTGGACATGCATCAACTGCTTTCATACAACTCTCTGCTCTTTTTTAACATTATCATTTGCTTATGTCATGTCAGTCAAAATTAAATAAACTTGTGAATGCTGAATAGTCAGTCCATTTAAAACTAATAGTCCTAATTTCATTACTTGAGTCATTACATACAAAAATGTTGAACTAGTTGTCAAAATCTGTCAAGCAAATTTGATAAAAATCTTTAAATCTTTTTTTTCCTGAATATGTCTTTTAAATTGAACAATTTTATGAATGATTTACAGACATATGTATGTTGCAGGTTCAGTTCTAATATGTACGGCAATATTGTTTTTCAAGCTGTTTGGACAGACATATGAGTAGGTATAGTGTATAGATGTGGTATAATGTATGTGTATATAAATAGTGCATATTGGGGGGATATAAACACTCCCAGTCCTTTTTTTCTTTCAATTTAACAATATAAAAATGGCAGATCAATTAGAGCGGTTTTCAGCCGACTGCAACTTGACGTAGGAGTGCGATCCCCCCCGTCCACCGAATTGATTGACAGCTGCTTATTAACATGTCTCCGTAGTAACGCGTATAATCATATCAACAAGACAGGACGTGCGCAAAGCAACCGGGAATAAAAGGTCTGTTCTGTTTGCTAGGATCATCAATCATCATCAAATGTGATCAAGAGTGAGTTTTTTAAATTTAACATGTTTTAAAACAGTGCATGTGTGTAATGAATTACAACGATTAACTTTTTAAAATTTAATTCATCACCACAGCCGTTTGTCAGAACAATAATATAGAAGAAGTTTTAGTTTATTTTATACATTAACATAACAGATATTCATACAGCCGTGGAGATTAACCTGTATCCTGTCACATTTGCTTGCAAAAAGAGTTAAACGTGCGCGCTGTCTGTGTGTGTGCGTGTCCGCTCTGTGTGTGTGTGCGTGAACTTTGTAACGACATTGTATGTGACTCATCGTTGCAACCCCCACAACAAATGCATCAAATACTCATTGGTAAAGTTCTTACTGTAGTATTTCTCACAAACGTTACGTGAGATCTTCTTCCTTCATGTCTGTCTGTTGTCTGACGCAGTTGGAGGAGATTAAGGCATGGTGACAGACACGTGGAAATGGTGTGCATGAAGGACTAGCCTTAAAGGCGCAGTATACAAAAACCGCTACCTGCTGCTCAGAGCTATAAAATAAAAACTTCTGAAAGGTATAATAAAAGATCTGATGGGTGTTTTAAGCTAAACTTTACAGACACATTGTGGAGACAAAAAGACTTATATTAAATCTGGAAAAAGGGGTAACCTAGGTGCCCTTTAAGGCTGCCATCATTTTCAATCTCTAGCAGTTGATCTTCTTGCACATACATGCTGGATTCACCTGATTTGTTGACAAATGGGTTGCAGATGCATTCCTTCCAGGAATGCAGTTCGTGGATTCTTTACTGGGCCTTTTTTTTTTTCTTCACAAAGAAATTTTCCAAAGACGTCTGTTTCTTACTTATTTTGCCAGATTTTGGGTAAAATTTTGGCACTCAAGTGACCGAGATGTAACCAAGAAATTTTTTCAAAATAAAAGATCGTTCTGACTCAGATAATGAATAAAATGTAAATAATGAATGATTTCTTGTGCGGCCTGGAACCAATTGTTTCACGGACCGGTACCGGAGGTTGGGGACTACTGTGCTAGATGTTTAAGGTCCTCAAGTCAGAGATTGTTAAAAGTTCCCAGATCAAAGTTAAAGAAAGGGAAACCGAACCTTTTCCTTTGTGGGCCCCAAATTATGGAACAGTCTACCTCTCTCTGTTAGAATAATCTCTTCTGAATCCATGTTCAAGGGGAAACTATAAATTCCCCATTTAGGAGAAAAGACTTTTAATACATGAGTTATCTGAGCATGTTGTTTTCTGTTTCATGATGTATGTATTGTATGATGACCTTTTGATCTTATATGATAACACAATTTGTGTACAGCACAATGGTCAACAACTGTTGTTATATTACGCTTTATAAAGTAAGTCTAAGAGTTTGAAGTTATTTAAATTTGTGGCAAGAAGACACTTATTTTTACCAAAGAGAACATTTATTTCATGTTTTAAAACAATATGCCAACCTGGTTTTAAAAAAACATTTCTTCATATTAAAAAGTTTTTGGGTGTCACAGTGGCGCAGTGGGGTAGCACAATCGCCTCACAGCAAGAAGGTCGCTGGTCCGAGCCCCGACAGGGTCAGTTAGCTTTTCTGTGTGGAGTTTGCATGTTCTCCCCGTGTTGGCGTGGGTTTCCTCTGAATAATAATATTTTTTGTAGATTCTGTGATTTCTTAGATTATTTAAGAAGTTTAAAAGAACAGCCTTTAAATTGACATCCTTACATAAATAAACATCTTTACTGTCACTTTTGATCAGTTAAATGTATCACACTTATTCAGATGTAGTTTTCAAGGGATTTCTGAGGCAATAAGACAAAACAGTCCTGGAAAGTCCCGTTGGAATGCGATTGGGGTTTTTATCTGCTCTTATTGAATAACATTGATCAAAGAGTCTCCTCCGTCAAGCAAGGTTATGAAACAATCTCATCTTATGATTGAAAAAAAAACTGCTACAATCCAGCTCTGTGCATTCTTCCAGTTACACTCCATCCTGTATTATACAATTATGATTATAAACTGATCTCCTTGCTTGTCTTCTTAGGTCAGTGCCAAAATTCATGAAGAGAATGAAGGGACCAGACTACAAGGACAAGACGGTTTTTGGCGTTCCTCTGATTGTTCATGTCCAGCGGTATGGACATCCTCTGCCCATGTGCTTACAGCTCGCCCTGCGCTTTTTAAGAAGCCAGTGTTTGGACCAGGTACACGGTTTCATTCACATTTCACTGATTACAAGGTTTAGTTTTTGTGACGAGTCACTGCTTCACTTATAAGACCCGCATAGTGTTTGATTTCTGCCCTGTATGTTGATCTCTTAATAAGATCAAGCAAAGAAAAAGGTCTGTTGTCCATTGTTGATAGTGTAGTGATGTATGAAGCAGGATTCACACTAAGGTCACTTTCAAACTAAGCAGATTACAGTATGCCAACAATTGTTTGCCCTTGTATTAGGGGCAGGGGTGGACTTAGTTATTTTATGGGCCTGAAGCAATTTCAGGTATGGGACCCTATCATTACAATGCAAAACACGCTCTTTCTAGATATTTTTTTCCTCTGTAGATTCATTTTGTTTTTGTTTTTTTGTAAATAAACTGCATTTTAAAAATATATTGTAAGTGGAAACTATATCTTCTTAATGTAAAATTAAATTAAGTACATTTACAAATAAAAAAACAAGTACACAAACTAACTATATGTACAGTTCATTAGCTATATTTGTGATTTTAATATTTGCATGTGCAGTACGGAAGGAACGTTCCACTATTCATGGGGCCCCCAGTTTTGAAAAGAAGTAATAACGTTAAAATCTTAATGGTTTTAGACTAATTTTACAACATATGATAGAAAATCTATAAAAGAGCAACTGAATAATTTAGGCAATTCTTGGCATTGGTCAGAGCCCCCTAATTCCCTGGAGCCCTAAGCGGCTGCTTATATCGCTTACTTATTAAGTCCGCCACTGATTAAGGGAACTTTGATTAAAAACAATGAACAAACTGGGGTGACATCATTAAAACTTAATTTAATAAAGGTTTGTTGTGGCTGGTGAACTACAATTGGTCAACTGTAATTATAATGTCATGGACACTGGACAACGGAGGTGCGGATCCAAATGCAGGGTTTATTCAAGAATGGTCAGGCAGGCAATGGTCAACAGGGTCAAACAGATCCATACAGAGAATCCAGTTTATGTGGTCATGTAAACAAAAAGAACAAAGCAAGGGTCAAACACGGCAAGGCAAAGCAAACGCATGTGTGCGTGCGCGTGCGTGCGCGTGTGTGTGTGTGTGTGTGTGTGTGTGATCAAGGTGAAACAGGAACAGGGTGCATGACAGGGTTTGTAGTTTTTTTGATGGCAGATTTGTAGTTCTCCAGCGATCTGTATGGACTAGATCGCTGGTGATTGTGGCAGTAATTATGTTAACAAGTTGAGACAGTATGTGTCAATGAACTAGTTAAACTAACCAAACCAATCCAGCAGATTTTGCATTACAGGATTTCTAAATGGTTATGGTCTGTTAAGCTCAAACATTCAAATCAATTCACATGTTAATGCGTACTGCTGATTATTACTTTTCATTTATTAAGAAAATGGTGTCACTGTTTTCTGTGTGATCCTGCATGTCATTTAGCATGACAAACAATGCACTTATGTAATGATTATCGCTAAGAGTGTCATTCTAAAACTGTGGAAATAAAATTTTGTTCCTCAATTTAAGACATGGTTAACTTAACGCACTCAAATATTGCACATGATAAGAGTCCGTAATGGAGGTATTGGTAACCTTGATAGGTTTTACAATACATGCCAACCATCTCTTGATCACCTGGACCAATATAATGCAGCATTGTAGTGCTTAATATATTCACTGCCTCTGTTGTCTGACTCTTTGGATTTTCATTAAAATTTATATGCCCTGATTGTTTATAATAATTACATTTTATTTTATTTAGATTTTTATTATTAACATTATTTTCTTTGTATTATTATTCTTATTTCAGGTTTTAGTTGTGTAGTTGTGTTGTTTAGTAATTATTGAAAAAACACTAAAAACACTTGTTAAAAAAAAAATAGTATGACAAATAATTTCCAGCTAGCAAATACAGTACATATATATTTCACAAATATAATTGTCGTATGCTGACACACAAACACACATTTGTTATACACACAAAAAAAAATCCAATTATAAAAAATGTTCAATCGAAGAATAGAAAAATAATTACAATTCCACGATTGTTTCTCACCACTGTCATTTATTTGTTATTAAGAAGCATATTTACAAGCATCCCTTTTTGGGATGTTCACTTGCAATATACCATTTTAATCTAACCAAAAATGACTTCCTATTGAATGTATCAGAGCCTTAAATGGTTAGTTCACCACAAAATGAAAATTTTGTTATTTATTACTTACCCTTATATTGTTCCTGAGACCTTTGTTCATCTTCAGAACACAAATAAAAATATTTTAGATGAAATCCAAGCGCTCAAGGTCCAGAAAAACAAACCAAAAAACAATGCCAAAACACTCCATGTGACTACAGTGGTCCGACTATAATCATACAAAGCTCCAAGAACTGTTTTGTGCACCAAAAATGAGTAAAAATGGTTCTGTTTACCAGTGTCTTCCTTGTGAGGATGCATGTTTACTACGGGCAGCACAATGTACTTGTCATTAGCGTCAGCAGTGCAACATGCAAATGTCATATTTGCAGTAGCAGACGCACCCTAATCTGTGGAAGACATGAGCAAACAAAGGTTTTTACAGTTTATTGGCACAGAAATGTTTTCTTGGAGCTTCCTATGATTACAGTTGAACCACTGAAGTCAGATGGAATGCTTTGACGATGTCTTTAGTCCTTTTCTGGATTCTGAACCTCTTGGCACCATCGCTGTCTCTGTCTATTTCATATAAAATATCTAAATTTGTGTTCCTAAGATGGCTGAAAGTCTCAGAGGACTGGAACGGCATGAGGATGAGTGATTAATAACAGAATTTTCATTTTTAAGTGAACTAACCCTTTAAGTTTTTCATTTTTGGAATTTCTCCAAGCAATGGTAAATGTGATCACATATACACAGACATCCAAAAACATCCTAACAGCCAAAGCATTGTAAGCACCACACACATTTTCCCTAAAAAACTGAGAAAATTATGTTTTTCTCTTTACAGGTGGGACTTTTCCGAAAATCGGGGGTAAAGTCTCGTATCCAGGCTCTCAGGCAAATGTGTGAAACCTCCCCTGAAATGTGAACTATGAGGATCAGTCTGCATACGATGTGGCGGACATGGTCAAACAGTTCTTCAGAGACTTACCTGAGCCACTTCTCACAAGCAAAATGGGCGAAACCTTCCTTCATATATACCAGTGTAAGAGCAGCTCCTGTGTGTTCAATAATGTTAAATAAACTTTAAAAAAAAAAGCAGGGTCTTTAAAAAAATCTTACAATTCAAAAACAACATTTTAGTCCTTAAAAAGTTTTAAATTCACTGAAATATGGTGTTGTAGGTCTTAAATCATTTTAAACAGCTCTAAATATTTTTTTTTTTTGTCCGTGTAAAGCTACTCAATCAGTACAACCAACAATCCATCTAAAAAAAAAAAACATTCATTAACTGTATTTACCAATCTGGTTTAATTGTCTTTATAACAAGAACATTTGCTAATAAGTATGTGTTTGAATTTTAATGAAGCAAGTAAAAAATACTAGAAAAAAACCCTTAGAGTTTTGCCTTATAAGTCTGAAAATTCATTCATAATGGTCTTAAAGGAGGACGGTTGGTAAAAACCTGCAGAAAACATGATAAAACACTTTCAGATCCCTAACAAATACTGGTCTGTCTACCCAGATGTCCCTAAAGAGCAACGCTTACAAGCTGTGCAGGCAGCAATCATGCTGATGCCGGATGAAAACCGCGAGGTCTTGCAGACTCTGCTGTGCTTCCTAAATGATGTCACTTCCTCGGTTGAGGAGAACCAGATGACCCCGATGAACTTGGCTGTGTGCCTCGCTCCATCACTTTTCCACCTCAACATCATGAAGAATGATAACCTGTCGCCCAGGTAACGGAGCTGTTTTTAGCTCATTCCAAACATGAATGGAAACTAGTGTTTCATTTAAGAGGTCATGAACTGCCTTTTTGTTTATTTATCACTGTTCTCTGAGGTTCACTTATTATGTTTTCAAGATACATCAAATTTAGAAGTAATATGTTATTTTTAACCTCCTTCAAGCTCTATGAAAAGGTGTAGTGGATTTAAGATTTTAAACTTAATGTTCATTATTGAATACAAGCTTTAGCATATCTAAAAATCGTATTGCTTTGCTTTATGTCAGTGCAATATGACAATATACATTGTATGGACAAAATACAGTTTCATATTATGCTCTTTATTTTATTTTGTGGTCCCAGAAAATATATTGTTTGCAGTAATAAATTTTTCACAATTTATATGAGCTCAATATTACATGCTAGGATGCAGACAGAAACTAAAGTAGAATTTTTATGTTAAACCGGTAATCATTAGTTTTGAAAAGGGTTTTATATTTGGTTATTTTATATCTCTACATTTTTAATCAAACATTTGCCCTGAAGTTCTAAATATTGTGAGAAATATGATCAAATATGAATGAGAATATTTTGAAGTAAAAAAGAAATAGTCCTTTACATGTGGTTCAATATATATATATATATATATATATATATATATATATATATATATATATATATATATATATATATATATATATATATATAATTGATTGATTTTACAGAAATTATACTGTGTCATAATTAGGCCCACACGGAATCTGCGCGTGCAGAATTGAGTAGATTTCTGCAGATTTTTAGCCCATCATTAATTCTGTTTATTTACCTGAGTAAATGTGTGTAAATCTATATTTATTCAGTTTTTAAATTAATTTCAGTAATATTATTGTCTAATATAAAAATGTTCATCTGATTTATGTACAATGCAGTTTGTAAAGTAATATTTTCTGTCTTTTTGTAGATGTATTATATGAGAGACTTGCTTTGTTTACCAAATAAAGTGAGTCTAATTGGATTTGCAATTTAAACATTAAATAAAAGTTAAAAGGTATAATTTTTTATTTCACATATTAAGGTTTTAGTTATGACCCCCAAATAATTCCGCAAAAATCCGCAGATTTTTACCAAAATTCTCAGCAGAAACAGCAAAAAAAACGTCCGCAGAATCCGTCTGGCCCTGGTCATAATACATATAACATTATCAGGATATGAGATGACATATGTGATATGAGAGTTTTGCCATATATCACCCAGCCTTTCTTTGCTTCTAAGGGCATGCTCACAGCAGGCACAGTTGCCTTTAAATGTGCTGAAGCACCCTTGTCCCCCTTCCCCTCTCCCATGACCACCTGCACTCACACTACTTTTACCTTCAGAGTCGGCGCACGCTGCATCATTGATAATGCGGCTGTTCAGTTTAACGGGAAGAGAAGCACTCTCACTCAGCACAATGGAGATTGCTTTAGTTATATCATTTTGTATTTTTTGTCGTTTGGGATGCAGTGACACCGTCAAATATTTTGCCGAACAGATCCACAATTTTTGATGCTCATAAATTATCATAAAAATCCTCGTGCTTGAGGTTTGCTGAAGGTGCAGCTGATGTGCAGCGGTGGGTTTGCATATTAATCAACTATGACAGTTTGCATTTATTGAAAAAGAAGAATGATTAATAAATCCATATGTACAGTTTCTTAAAAGTCACGTCGCATCTTCAGTTTTGCACTCATGCGCGCTTTGCACTCACACTACAAGCATACCGCACCAAACCCCAACCAACTGGCCAACTGAACCGCGCATGGGCCCGATTCAAGCACTCACACTTGTCAAAAAAAAAAAAACAACCCTGCCACAGTTCGGGTAGCCTAGTGCGAGCGCACTCCAAGATTAGGTGCCAAAGTGTTGGTGTAAACTTTACATCTGTGTTTGACATTATTTTTATAGTTAATGCTGGGTTGTTTAAAAGTAAAAAAAATAAATAAATTAAATAAATTCATCCACTTTTTTTCTAACAGAAGGAAGGGCCAACCTGATTTCATCAAGTAGGACATATTCCTGAATTAACATCTATGTTGATCCTGGAGCAACATTCCAATCAGCCAATCAGAATTAAGGGATATGTTTGCAGTTTATGTTTAGTTTAGCCTTACGGTTAGGTTTATACTTCTACATGATAGTTATCTAACTATTATTCCCCTCTGATTACAGTTATGGTTGGGTTTAGGGGGAAATGATGTAATTGCTTGTGTTGATGTTTTTCTGTGGAGGCGGGGTTTAGCCACACAATAAAAAGCCACCTTTCACAGTCTGTCTGTTTGGCAGAACGACTTCAATATATGCTGTTTTTAGATTAACACGTTTTAAAAATGAATGGATGTTTTGTAGTACACTGACATCTTGTAATGAGACTTAAAAGTGTTTGAACTATGTAGAATTAAACCTGTGCTTTGTCATTATGACTGCAGGACCGCGAGGTATCGTGAGAAGGTGTGAAGTATTTTATTAACTTGGTGTACAAACAACTCCCCCATCATTGTGTTCATTAGGGAGCTGGACATGCAGCAGACACGCTGCCCTAAGGGCGATAGACATGAGGAGCTGTGGAGAGCTTTTAATAAAGGGGGCCGTTTAGCTTACCTCAGACATACACAGGCTGGCCGGAAGGCTGGAGCCGTCACGAGAATCATCAGATGTTCTGCAGTTTCATGTGAATGTATAAAATGTGCATTGAGACATTGTTTTTTTCATTGGTGTGATCTTACAGATTACAAATGCACAAATCAAGTACTTGAGTAAAACTATGCCTTTTTATTTTACTTCAGTAAAAGTGCTGGATTTTTTGATGTATTTAATTATTAAAATGATTAAACATTACTGACTGATGTTTATTTACCAAGAAAAATATTTTATTGCTGATAATGATAACAATTTAACTCTGAAAACAAGTGAAAATATCCAAATATACTATGTAGTCTAAATATAATAGAAGTATAACAAGTAGTTACTTTAAAAATGTATTTAGTAATAAAATTACAAAGTACTAACTGATTAATGCTTATTTAGCAAGAAAACATTGAAGTACTGCTTATAATACTGATAATTGTGCAAATACTGTATATCAAAACATACCATACAGTATAATGTTTAAAAAATATTATATTAAGAACAAAATCTCTGTGATCTAACACACTAAAATTGTTACAGGGCAAAATCTGGCAGCGTTTTAATAAAAATGCCATAGTATTTAACTAGAAATTTACCCTGACCTGATCGTTTGAATCAGTTAATCGTTAACTGGAGATTCTCTCTGACTGGATCATTTGAATCAGTAGTTTGCTAAACATTTGCTCAGACTTGATCATTTAAATCAGTGAATCATTACCTGGAGTTTGACTCTGACTGATCATTTGAATCAGTGAGTCATTAACTTGAGAATGGCTCAGGCTGGATCATTTAAAGCAGTGCATCACTAACGAGAGTGGCTCTGACTGGATCATTTGAATCAGTGAATCACTAACTGGAGAGTGGTTCTGACTGGATCGTTTGAATCAGTGAATCACTAACTGGAGATTGGCTTTGACTGGATCATTTGAATCAATGAGTTATTAACTGGAGATTTGCTGTGTGTTCCAAAGAGAGATTGTCTTCCGAAGAGTGAAAACAATCATGCCACCATATTGAAGTGCCCTTCCAAACTGAAGTGGCCACTTTGAAGGTTTTTTTGAAATGATGAATTTTGAAGGATATAACTGATTGGACATTTCAGGCCATGATCCTTAGAGCAGTAAAAGGTGTTTAGTGTCACATATTGCATTAAATTTTAGCAATGATGAGCTCCTCCAAATGGAACCCACTGTTCGCTCTGAGCAAATCATTTGAATCAGTGAATCGTTAACTGGAGATTCGCTCTGACTTGATCATTTGAATCAGGAAATTCTAAACTGGATACTTGCTCTGACATGATCATTTGAATCAGGAAATTGTTTTTTTTAATGTAAATCGGTAGAGCAATTACAGTAATAATTACATACACAGAGACAAATAAGACAACCAAATTAACGCCAGATTAACAAAAATAAAAAATCCATCATAAAGAGACACAAGAAAGAATATAAATATACAGTTTTCATTGCTATTGGATTAATAGAGTTCAATCAGTGAATCGTTAACTGTAGATTTGTTCTGACTTGATCATTTGAATCAGCCAATTGTTACCTTGAGACTTTCCAGCTTGTTCAGCGTCACCATTAAAAAGATTGACAGTTTCTCCAGGTTCAAGATTACAAAGAACTAATGTTGATTGTTTGTTTGTTTGTTTGTTTTTTATGAAATGTAGAGCTGTAAAAAATATAACATTTTGGTATGCAACTTTAAAACAAAAATACTCAAACTACAGATTGCTGGAAAATATTGCTACTGTATTAAAGTAAAAAAAATAAAGAAAATATCATGGATCACATAGAAGATTATGTCCATAATGCCTTCTATTGTTTCAGGTCTATTCAAAGGAAATATGCCACTGGCGGCCAGACCAAAAGGACCTGAATGAGAACCTTGCAGCCACTCAAGGGCTAGCGCACATGATTGCTGAGTGCAATCACCTATTTGAGGTATGAGATGCATGTTCTGTCATGTTTGCAATAAATCTGCATGCCATGAGAAATTTGTGATTTTATGTAAGATCCTGCACGGGAAAAAAGATTCATTGGATTCACTAATTTTTTAAGGTAAGTGGTTGCAAACAATTTACATGAGCTTAATACGGGCAACACGGTGGCTGAGTGGTTAGCACTGATGCCTCACAGCAAGAAGGTTGCTGGTTCGAGCCCCAGCTGGGTCAGTTGGCATTTCTGTGTGGACTTTGCATGTTATCCCCGTTGGCGTGGGTTTCCTGTGGTTGCTCCGGTTCCCCCACAGTCCAATAACATGCGCTATAGGTGAATTAAATAGAACTAAACTGCATGTCTGTAGTGTATGAGTGTGAATGAGTGTGTATGGATGTTTCCTAGTACTGGGTTGCAGCTGGAAGGCCATCTGCTGTGTAAATGTATGCTGGAAGTTGGCATAAGTTGGCGATTCATTCTGCTGTGGAGACCCCTGATGAATAAAGGGACTAAACTGAAGGAAAATGAATGAATGTTTAAGTTTGGCCCATATAAATTGTTTGCAACCACTTACCTTAAAAATGTTAGTAAATCCAATGAATCATTTTTCAGTGTGTTCGAAACCAGTGCAAACCATTGAGCTGATCATTATAATGGATTTTTTTTTAATTCTGCAAGTGCAGTATGCATTAAACTGATGAAAAAATACAGTAAAGGTTTTTATATTGTTAGAAAAGATTTCTGCTTTTAATACAAGATCTCATAAACTGGAAAAGAAATATTGAACTTATGTCATTATATTACAATAATTCCTGGAGGATAAATTGACACTAAAGACTGGAGAAATGATCTTGAATATTCTGAATTACACCTTTAACAGCTGTAATGTACTGTTTACAATTATTTTATACATTATTTATTGGATTTTCCTTTTTTTGTAATTACAAATTTTGTAAGAACACTTTACATTATGACATTTTACTCTGTTATTTTTAAATAAAGCACTCTATTCCCAGTGATGGTTTGCGGTTGGAAGGGCATCCGCTTCGTAAAAACATTTGCTGGATAGTTGGCGGTTCATTTCTCTGTTTCGACCCTGATTAATAAGGGACTAAGCGAAAAGAAAATGAATGAATGAATAAATGCACTCTTTGTGAATGTAGGAGACCTTTATGTGCAATAATATGCAATATTTGCACCAGTAAACCCTTTCAGTGTTTGAAGGCTTCAGTTTTAATACTGTAAATTAGAATCAGAAAGAGCTTTATTGCCAGGCATTTTCGTACATACGAGAAATTTATTTTCATGACAGGACTCTACAGTGCAACAGAATGACAGAGACAGGACAAAAAACAGATAATAAATATATTTTAAAAATAGAATTAAAATAGTGAATGCAATTATACTAATTGACAAGTGTATGCACAGGTATATTACTATATACAATGTAATATGTGCAGCTGTTATGTGCAAATGGGCATGTGAAGTGTGTTGTTAAATAAGTGTAATGTGTATAAAAAGTAGTGATGTTGTTTCATAATTACTATCATCAAGTGTCATGAGATGGATTGCCTGAAGGAAAAAACTGGCTCAGTGTCAGCTGTTCTGGTGTACAGTGCTCTGTAGCGTCGACCAGAGGGTACAAGTTCAAATAGGCAGTGTGCTGGGTGTGAGGGTCCATATGGAGTGGATTTTGGTAGCCCCCCAAGTACAGTTCTTGAAGAGTAGGGAGGGTTGTACCAGTGATTCGCTCAGCAGTCCGAACAATTCGTCGTAGTCTTCGGAGGTCAGATTTGGTTGCTGATCTAAACCAGACACTTATTGATGTGCAATGACTGATTCAATGATGGAATTGTAGAACTGTCTCAGCAGCTCCTTTGGAAGGTTGAACTTCCTTAGCTGGCGAAGGAAGTAGAACCTCTGTTGAGCTTTTTTGACAATGGAGTCAATGTGAGTGTCCCACTTCAGGTCCTGAGAGGATGGTGGTGCCCAGGAACCTGAATGACTCCACTGCTGGCCACAATGCTGTCCATGATGCTCAGTGTGGGGAGAGCAGGGGGTGTATGCCCTGTGTATGCAGCAGCGGTTGTTTTTGTATGACAATGTCCATTGTATTGTCCCTGTTAATAAACAAGGTAAAAAATGAACTGTTGAATTGTTGTGTTGTGCAGATTCCTCAGGAGATGGTGTCTCAGTCCAGGAACTCGTACATGGAGGCTGAGCTGCTGGCTCCCTCTATGGATGAGCTGTGTAAAAAACAGCCTCAGCAGGATGAGGAGGAGGAGGAAGAAGAGGAAGGCACATGTCGATCTTTTCTGGACAGCCTGATTCAGAATCTGATGAAGGAGAGCAAGACAAGACCAAAGGCTGGGTGACTCGACCAAACATTGACAACACTGAGCTATCCTTCAAAAAGGTGAGAAGATATATTAGATACTGAAAGTTGAAAGGGTGTCACGGGGTGCAGTGGGTAGCACAATCGCCTCACAGCGAGAAAGTCACTGGTTTGAGCCCCGGCTGGGTCAGGTTGGCATTTCTGTGTGGAGTTTGCATGTTCACCCCGTGTTGGCGTGTGTTTTCCTCCGGGTGCTCCGGTTTCCCCCACAAGTTCAAAGACATGCGCTATAGGTGAATTGAATAAGCTAAATGGTCTGTAGTGTATGTGTGTGAATGCAAGAGTCCTATAGGTGTTTTTCCCAGTGTTGAATTGCAGCTAGAAGGGGTCCGCTGCGTAAACCATATTCTGGAAGAGTTGGCGGTTCATTCCACTGTGGTGACTCCAGATTAATAAAGCCGAAAAGAAAATGAGTGAATGAATTAAAGTTGAAAGATTTGTGTGACATGAGTACTGGGGTTTGAATGCTACTGATAGAAAATATACTACTGATAGAAACTGTTTTATATATTGATTCATTTGTAGTTATATGGATCATATCATTTAAATGGTTATTTATAATTATAATAGTAATAATTATTACAGTTTTTTGACAGACACTAGGACACATTTCTCAATACTTGGGTCACTTTTGTAAAACTCTTCGCACAATTCTCCTAACTGACTTTCAGCTTGGCAAAGCAGTTCATTTCACATTCAAAGGCATTACAACTACCTAAACACTTCATTCAGGTCTCAAATAAAACTCATTCTTTCAGAAAACTAGCGAAGTGTCCAGCCGACAAACACATTTTGTGTTATGGAATGAATAAGACATGATGTAGAATTCGTCAATATTTTATGTCCTTATTATTTATTTTTTGCACTAGTAATTCCAAAATATAAGAATTTGTATACACACCATCCACTGATACAGATACAACAGTAATGCTTATCTGGCTGGTTAACTGCAGTTTTAGATGTGAAATATGTTTCAATAAATACTGCTGTTGAATTTTGTTGTCTTATTCAGTTTGCATGATTTATTGTTTTGAACAGAAGTTTAACAGTTCTGAAAACAGTAATGTAAGCATGTGCAAAATGTCCTGTACGTACAAAGATTTTGGCAGTTGGTGGTCTCTGAGTGAGAAAAGAATTCATGAAATGAGAGATGTAGTCATTTAATGCATTTTGTGCCAAAACAATGAGAATTGATCCTCAGTTTAGCCCACATAGGACTTCTGTTGTGCTCACTGTGTGAAGAGTTTTTGCAAAAGTAACTTAAGTATTGGGAAATGTGTCCTAGCGTCTGTAAAAAAAACTGTAATTAATAAATGTTAAAGGGCACCTATGGTGAAAATCTACTTTTCAAGCTGTTTGGACAGACATATGTATAGATATAGTGTATAGACCGTTATATTGGGGTGAAATAAAACACACCCAGTCCTTTTTTTTTTTTCATTTAGCAACATAAAACGATGGACCAATTAGAGCAGTTCAGACCGACGGCAACTTTACGTAGGAAGTGCGGTCCCCCCAACCCACCGAATTGATTGACAGCTGCATATTAGCATGTCCCGGTAGTCACGTGTATAATCATATCAACAAGACCAGACGTGCGGCAAAGCAAACCGGGAATAAAAGTCTGTTCAGTTCGCTAGGATCATCATCATCATCAACGTGATCAAGAGTGAGTTTTACAAATTTAACATGTTTTAAAAACAGTGCATGTGTGTAATAATTACAGCGATTTACTTTAGCATTACTTCATCAGCACAGCCGCGTGTCAGAACAATTATAAAGGAAGACACTTCAATCCCGGTTTGTGGACGTTAAATCAGGTTTATTTTGTACATTAACATAACAATATCCATACAGCAGTGGAGATTAACCTGTCTCCTGTCACATTTGCGTGCACAAAGAGTGCAAAGCTACACGCTTGTCTGTCTGTGTGTGTACAGAGAGACAGAAAGGCACGTAGAAACAGTGGGTGGGGAGGACTAGCCTTAAAGGCGCAGTACGACAAAACAGCCCCCAGTGCAAAAATGTATAAAATTGAATCTTGTAAAAGGGATAATGAAAAAATCTGATGGTTGTTTTGAGCTGAAACTTTACAGACACATTCTGGAGACGCAAAACACTTATATTAAATCTGAAAAAAGGGCTAACCTAGGTGCCCTTTAACATTTATTCATTAAATTCTTGTTGTTTGGAATAAAATGTTTTTTTTAAATATGTATTTTCATTATAATAATATCCAGTGTTAGTTAAGTAAAACTATATTATAAATTTAAAAAATTTCATTCATTCATTTATTCTGTACTATGGCTTATAGTATGTATATAGTATATATATATATATATATATATATATATATATATATATATATATATATATTATTCATTATAATAAAATCCATTTAGTTAACATAAAAGTAGTTTCACATAAAATTTTACTGTACATTTAAACACTTCATTTATTCAATCATTCATCATTCTCTATTATTTCAATGTCCTAGTAAAAAATCCACAAATATCTAGTGTTAGCTGTAATAATAATAATTATAATTATAATAATAATTATTATTATTGTTGTTGTTGTTGTTATTAATATTATTATTAATTTCATCATCCTCATCATCATTATCAATATATTTATTATTTTAATTATATATTAATTATATTTATTTATTTTATATAATTATTATTAGTAGTAGTATCAGTAGCATATAATTAAATTTTTAATTATTACTTTTTTAGGGTTTTTCACCTTATTTGAATAGGACAGTAGAGATATTGAAAGTGTGGGGAGCAGAGACCTCGAGTCGGGAATTAAACACGGGTCGCATTGAGCACCTCAGTGCTATGTGTCGACGCACTAACCATTGATTAGTAGCATATAAAATTTTAACATTTGATTTATTCATTCATGTTAAATGGAATAAAATGTTAATGATAGTATCCATTAGTTCCATAAAAGTAGTTCCATAAAATTTTACTATAAATTTAAACACTTCATTCATTCATCTTATATGGAATATATTTATTCATTCATTCTTTTTTTTTCGGCTTAGTCCATTCATTAATCTGGGGTTGCCAGAGCGAAATGAACCGCCAACTTATCCAGCACATGTTTTACGCAGCGGATGTCCTTCCAGCTGCAAACCCATCACTGCCACACACATACATCACAGACAATTTAGTTTATTCAGTTCACCTGTACCGCATGTCTTTGGACTGTGGGGGAAACCGGAGCACCCGGAGAAACCCAGGCAAAATGGGGAGAACATGCAAACTCCACACAACTGACCCAGCCTGAGCTCGAACCAGCGACCTTCTTGCTGTGAGGTATCGTGCCACCCACTGCGCCACCGTGACACCCTTATGGAATATATAATTTATCATAATAATGCCCAGTATTAAAATCCAGTAATATCTAGTATTAGCTTTTATAATAATAACATTGCTAATAATATTTTTTATTATAAGTAGTAGTTGTAGTAATAATGATAATAATATTATTACTAATAATGTGGAAGTGTGATTCGATCAGCTCTGACACTTCTGTCCAATAAAAGTCCGCCAGCCCCTGCAGTAAATGAGTCTGAGTGTAGTGTGTTGTCCTCAGGTTGGAGACGGGACACCGCTGAGGCGCTGGAGAGTGTCTGCCGAGGTGGAGGCTCCTCCGTCAGTGGTGCTGAACCGAATTCTGAGAGAGCGCCACCTGTGGGACACTGACCTGCTACAGTGGAAGCTTCTGGAGACTCTGGACAAGCAGACTGAGGTTTATCAGTATGAGCTGAAGAGCATGGCTCCGCATCCCAGCAGAGACTTTGTAGTGCTCAGGTCAGTCAAAACTAGCTTTTACAGTCTCTCAATCAATTCAATCAGCTGCTCTGCAGAATTATTCACTGTTTTGAGGCCTTTGAAACAGTACCTACTGGCTACAGTTTTTCAGACAATTCTCAAAATCAATTGCAAATTGTATTTCAATATATTTTCAGTATGTGGATGCATAAATTGTAATATGATCACAATGTACTTGCAAATCCTGCATTATCATTTGCATTTTCGCTTTCACGAATGCGCAGTGGCTGCCACATTGTAAATGAAAACGCATAGTCCATTTGCATATCCATTTCTCTTGTGCTACAGCAGTGATAGGGAACCTATCATGTGGCTCTTCAACCAAAAATACGTGGCTCTTCAGCTTTCTCACTTCAATAATATTTTACAGTTTAAAAAATTATAACCATCACTAGAAATCAGTTTCCTATTGAAAATACAATTACAATTTTATGTTTCGACCAATGCATGTGCAATGTTGTGGATAACTTTAATCGTGACACCAAAAAAGGGCAAACGTGTGTGTGGTTACCATAAATGTACATTGTTTTGCCCTTTGTTTACTCAATAATTGTAAAATATTACTTTGTTCTTCAAAACAAGTGAAAATTAATATAATAACAATAATATATGTTCTTTAAAACTAGCAAAAATGACTGCCGCATGCTTTATTTTGAATAATTTCAAGCAACTATGTAATTTTATATTAGTAAAAATGTTTATTTTAAATTGTATTGCTTTTCCGATAAAAGGGAGTTTATTTACCAGAATTTAAATAAATGTTCTTTCTTCATTTATAGACTTGCTCAACATGTGATGCTTCATATTTGTTTATTTTGAGTTGTGCATGAACATATATATATATATTATTCTGATATTTTTGGCAAATGCATTTTTTAAAAGAGAAATCGGGGTATATATATATATATATATATATATATATATATATATATATATATATATATATATATATATATATAATATATATATATACACACACACCCCGATTTCTCTTTAAAAAAATGTATTTGCCAAAAATATCAGAAATGGCTGAAAAAAGGTTACCCACTATTGTGCTACAAGCTATGAGCCTGACATTTAAATAGCAGTATTAACCCTTACGTTTTCATCCACTCTGGGGTGCTGTTGAGTCTTAATTTGGCCACAACTTTCTCTGTGTTTCAGCAAATGGAATGATTTTTTGGTGGCAAATCCTATTTTAACATATTTTGGGAAATGCTTTACATTTGCCATATGAATGGAATAAAGAAAAACAGCATTTACAAATGTTTTATTACAGTCTAATCCAGGGGTTTTCAGTTATTTACAAGTAACAGACTCCCGAATATGATCATTTTCACAGACTTTAATCCTAAAATCTAAAAAGCATCTTTATTGGACGTATCCATCCATCCATTTTTCCAACCAACCAAACCAATCAACCAACCATCCATCCATTCATCCATCCATCAACACATTTTGTCATTTATTTTAATCTAAATTGTTTCAAATTTTCTTCATATAATTTGTTATAAATTTGACTCAGATTTTTAATTATTTAAAATTTATTAACAAAAAGAAAGCTCATGAAATTGATGAAGTCAAACCAACTTTTAACTGAAACTTTTTGAAACAAAGCTGTGCATTTCAAGGGGAATATCAGTATCTTCAGAGGATCTTTAACATAAAATGTTTAAAAGTCCATGTGAATCAGAATTTTATTTTAATTTGTTGATGTTTGACTCCAATTGAAACTAAATATTGAACAGAGGGAGGGGCTTTCATTTTGTGCATTGTTGCCTTATTGCAAACTAAGGGTATTAATATGCAGTTGCTATGGAAGCCCTCAGGTTGACGTCAGCAGAAGGATCACCGCCACAAACGTCGAAGCAAATGGCCAGACTTTTGTTGTAGATTACCAAAAAACCTCCAGTGGATTAATTTGATGAATTAATTATTCACTTTAAGAATAATAATATAAGCTAGCAAAATAAACGTTGTAAATTTTGATTTCACGCAGACTTTAAACTAGTAAATGAGGTTATCTGTGTTATTCCGATAATGCCTCTGCAAGATTGCAGTTCACCGTCAGATTGCAGTGTTCTGTTGGCAGGAACATTGCATGTTGTGTGTTGATTCCTCTGATTTCCTCATGTGATTGATGTTGTTGTCCTCTGTTCAGGACGTGGAGGACAGATCTAGCGAAAGGTGTGTGTGCGCTGGTGTCGGTGTCCATCGAGCATGAGGAAAGCCCACATCTGGCCGGAGTGAGAGCAGTTCTGCTGGAGTCTCAGTATTTGCTGGAGCCCTGCGGATCTGGAAAATCCAGACTCACGCACATCTGCAGAGCTGACCTCAAGTACGTTACAGTTTTGTAAATTTGTTGTACTTTAATTGTTCGATGTTATAATTGAACCATTGTCTGTATCACATTATTGTAGTTTTTATTAGTTTTAATAAGTTTTTATTTATTATTACATTTTATTAATTGTTTAGTTTTTGTTATTTTTATTTATTTATTTTATTTTAGTTTTAGGGGTTAAAAATTAGAAATAGGCAGTTCATTCCACTGTGGCGATCCCTGATAAATAAGGAACTAAGCTGAAGAAAAATTAATGAATGAAAATTAGAGATATTTTTTGGCAAACTAGTGGAAAAATATAAGTTTGTTTTATTTTTTTTTTCATAAAATTTTTATTTTAGTTTCATGGTTTTAATTTCCTAGTATAACCCGGATTTTAAGATAATTATTCCTCAATTTCATTACAAATTTCTTTTTGTTAAGTGCTTCCTCAAAGCATGTGTAATGAATGCTACAAATTATCCTGAAAAAATAAGCTGAATGTTGTATTGATGAGTGTGTTTGCTTGTGGTTTCAGAGGAAAGTCTCCAGAGTGGTACAACAAAGCGTTCGGCAACGTCTGTGCGAGCGAAGCCATCCGCATCCGTAACTCTTTCCAGACTCTGGATCCTGAGGGCCCCGAGACCAAAATCTGAGCAGCGGGAACCGGGATTTAGTTCATCATCAGGGCAGGTGGTCACCAAAAAATGAACTTTGGAGTAAAAAAAAAAGAGATAAAATGAACGTTTTTAGCCCCTAGAGAACAACAAACTGCCATGTCATATTAGTTTCATGAACTGTGGATCATTTTAGTGTTTTACCCCTTAAAGGGCATTTGATTGAGCCGGTTTATTTCCTATAAATGTATGCAGCTGTTCAAAACTGCCACTTTTGAGATGGCATTTGTTGTTTTTGGGGCATGTGATGAGGTATACAGCAGGGAAAATAAGTATTGAACACGTCATGTTTTTTTTTTGGGAATAATATTTCTAAAGGAGCTGTTGACATGGAATTGAATCAGATTTTGGTAAAAACCCAAACGATACAAACATAAAAATAACACAAAACAAAAAAACCTGAAAAATGAGTTGTGTAATAACAATGGAATGACACAAGCAGAAAGTACTAAACTACTGAAACATACATAATACTTTATATAAAAGGCTTTTTTGTTAATGGCAGCTTAAAGACGCATCTCATATGGAGAATGAAGTCATATAAATTGCTCAGGTGTGGGTTTTTCACAGACTTCAACAGAGTGTAAAAATCTTGATGGTTCTGTAGATATTGTCTATCAAATCTGATCTTTAGTTATTATTTTCTGTTGGATTCAAGTCAGGTGATTGGCTGGGCCATTCTACAGCTTGCTTTTTTTTCTCTCTAAAAGCATTTGAGAGTTTCTTTGGCTGTGTTTTGGATCATTGTCTTGCTGAAATGTCCACTATGGTTTCATTTCATCATCCTGATAATGTAGATGTTGGCCTGAAGGAGGGGAGGGCAGAGGGTTGCTGAAGAACTACTGAGAGATTTTCAGCTGCTGTCTGGGCGTTCACTGCCTTTCTACACCTCCCTTTCTTCATGTGTTCAATACTTTTTCCCTCTATCATTTCATTTTATTACACATATCTTCATTTCTAAACTAATTCGATTTGGTTTCTTTGCATATCAGAATTTCTTTGGTGGTTACCAACATCTGGGGAAAATTTCAAGTCAACAGCACCTTGAGAAATAAGTTTTTGAGAAAAACGGTGACTTGTTCAATACTTATTTCCCCCGCTGTAACTAAAAGATGGACAGAGAAGTGGAGACAGACTTCGACGAAGCCATGCCTGTTAAAAAAAAAAGCCGTAACACTACTTCCTTTTGTCAATGTTTAGCGCAGTTTTAACTAGCTTCGCTTACGGCAAACAGATGTGAATGACAAGCAACCTCACACTAATCCAAACACAGCAGGTCTGGTTTACTTTTATCGAGCACTTCAAGCTAAAGTACTGCATTCTGCAAATAAATGTAGGTACGTTACTGTGTCTAAACATTATTTAAAACTCTGTATTTAGGTGTTTATCCTCATTTGAATGACGCTAGTGTTACAGTGACTGTTGTTTTAAATTAGGTTGTACCCTGGTGTTGTATTAATGTAAAGTATTTACTGAAAAGCCCATATTATTTTAATGTTTATCATTGTTCTCATTGATTTCTTCGTCCCAGGAAAGCAATAATGTATTATCATTATTATAAATGCACCAGTATTGTGCTCTTCCAGCAATGCTAAATTAATTAGTTAAGATTGAAAATCAAAAATATAAATAATATAGACAATGCCAATGATTGTTGCAGATATGTATTATTATTAATATTATTATTGTCATTGTTATATGTTGCGGTGTCACTCTACAATGTCTAGGACATGAATTCATTTCACTGCTTCTGAGAAGCATGTCTATTGTATTCACAAAGCTGTACATTTGTGTGTTTTGTGTGTAAATGTGTAGATAAATTCCAGGTTGTATATTTTGTACATAAATCAGGCTTACTGGCAGGTTTATCTGCTTTTATGTTATGTTTTTCTCCTCATCATATCAATAATTTGCTTGAAATATCATCACAGGCCAGTTTGATGGTCTGGCTTATTCAGTGCTGTTTTGATGGGAACAGTGTGTTTGGTTTTTGACTTGAGCTCAGAGGCAGGGAAAAGCGATGTTGTGTCTGTTTTTCAACAGTAAACGGGGTGAATGAAGTTCCAATCTTTTGGAAATGTGGAAAATAAAACCTCAATGCGATACCTGTCGTCAATTGTTATATGTATGGTTCGCTTTGAATGTGACATTGTTGTTCACAGAATTTATTCATCAATTTGGGCAAGGATTTTTGTTTTTGCAGCACAGTTAAAGGCACAGTATGTAATTTTCAACGGCAGTGGTGTCTTCGTTACATCCTGGGACTGCAGAAATAGTCTTCATGGATGAGCTAAGGTATTCAAGAGTTATTACCATTGAAGTATGAAGAAGAGCAAAGCTGAAAGCCATTGAGCGACGTAGCATGAAAACAGCAAAGCCTTTATTACGCCACGGTCGACCACTGGATTCAGTCGTGATCACATTGAGAAGAAGCAGGGGTGGATTTAACCAAAAAGCAAGGTAAGCTGCCGCTGGGGGACTTCAATAAATTTCTAGAAGTGTAACTTATACCTATAAACTATATGTAACAATCGTGCCTATTTGGTAGAAAATAGAGAAGTCTTTATAAGTTTCACAAAACATTGTTTGTAAGTCAACAGTGGGATCCATGAGTGTAGCTAGAGCCTTTTTTTAAGCAGGACATTAACCTGGCAGAAATGCTATGATGCACTAAAATTGCTGCTAAATCCTTATATCAATGTCATTGGCACAACCTAAAAAATCTTTTTCTTGAATGTTTCTGTAACAAAGTTGTTCATATGACCAGATATAAGATGATCAGCTACAAATCAGCTACGTCTAGCTTAAACCAGGCTGGTCAAGCTGGTTTTAGCTGGTCATTTTCCAGCCTGAAGACCAGGCTGTAATGGCCAAACCCCATCTAAAACAGGTAGGTTGACCAGCTAAAACCAGCCAACCAGCTTAGGCTGGTGTTTTTAGCAGGGATATTGGAATCACAAATCTCACTTCACTCAATTATTTCAGTATACTGTACAGTGATATTTACATCTCTTGCAAAAGTTAACCGCAGTTTAAATAAACCATAGGATATACTGTTTGAATAGGCCTAGTTAAATCATGTTAAACGGTTTTTGGTTGACTAACCGTAATTTCACAATATTATACAATCTGTATGCCAAATAAATAAATCAATACTTACAATTCTAATAATTTCATTAAACATAATGATAATAATATAAAAATAATAATAATAATACAACGAGCAGTTGGACATTTAGGCTATTCGCAAATGATTGCAGGAATTAAATTAAGCCAAAGTCCCTTTTTATTCTATCGTCTTTAATTAAACTTCCAAATGTGTCGTCGTTTTTTAAAGACATTTTATGGCTATTGCGTCTTGTAAAACGACGTCGCTGCAGGTAAACACGGTTTAATTGATATACATTATCTATACACAAAACTGGAACCGAAACAAACACGTTTTTTTTTATCTTTACCCAAAAACGAACAGCTAGAAACTACAAAAAAGAAAAAGATTCACACAGGCAAACAGGCAGAGAAGAAGAGAGAATGTCCGCTTCTAACCAGCAGATGGCAGTGTATAGGCAACAACACTGTGGGAGCGTGGCGTCGTGTGAAGGGGTGCAGGTGCGTTTACAGTAATATTAACAAACAAACTTCGTAATGTAGAGGTCACAGAACTATTCATTTGCTTCTGAACAACATGGCTAGTAATCAGCAGTGGTTGTGTTTTCTTCCTGTGTCTGCAGAACCCGAGAGAGTCTCCAGGGAACTATTGATCCACACTATTTGAATAAGCCGTCTTTATACACAGAGGACACTCGCTGCGGTCCATACATCATCATTAGGGAGCAAGAAAGCAGTGGCATGTCTTTATCCCAAAGAAGGTCAGATTTCATAAGCATATTATCAACTACAAGCCGTCCCTTTTGATTCGCTCTGAGGGTTTCTTCTCAGATGTTGCGGTTTATGAAGTTGTTTGTATTATGGTTTCGTCCTTTATTTGAAGCGTCCTTATCTACTACTACATGAATGAACGTTTTTAGATGCTAACTTTTCATAAGTAGGCTACTTTGTGACCAAGAACTATGTTCTGTGTTGTTTTAAAGGAACATTTTCCTCAAAAGAATTTCTCACAATTCACTCACACTAAAGTGGTTCAAAAACATGAATTTCCTTCATGAGTTGAACACATAACCAGAGTACTGAAAAATCATACTCAAGTAAAAGTACCATTACTTGCCTAAAATGTAGTGCAAGTAGAGTAAAAGTATCTGTTATAAATATTACTCAAAGTTTTACTCCTTTTTAAAGTACTCTAGGGTAATGAGTAATACACTGTAAAAAACTGATGCATTTACATTTTGTGGAAGTGTGTAAACGTAACATTCTGTAGTGCATTTAGTTATTGCCCAGCAGCCCCACAGCGTCATATGACATTAATATTAGGTTATATTTAGGTTGTGATGTCAGGTGAACAAAATTCAATGTCTAGCCAGTGTCTAAGGACAATGTTATTTTGAAGTCCAATAATGGAATCAAATGACATTGATATTTGGTTGATTTTAAGTTGTGTTGGAAAGTGACCAAAATCCAAAGTCGAGCCAACATCTTAAACCAACGTCATATTTACGTCAAATTCTGACATTTATTCATCAGTTATGACAACCAAAATCCAACATCTGATAGACGTCATAGTGGTAACGTCAAGCTGTAACATAATTATACAGTACATTGATAATTGGTTGATTTTAGGATGGACTTTGACGTCTGCCTGATGTTTGCTTCTGACATCAACCCGATTTTCATTTCCAAACAAAATGTAACATCCCACAATGTTGGGGTACAACGTCAATCTGACATCATGTTGACCTCTTGTACCTGCTGGGTGTTTAAGACTATTTCGGTATCATATAGTAAACATCCAAAATCTTCTCATGCATCTAAACAGTCTCTGGGTCATTGCGTGTAAAGGTTTTGGACATCTTCTTGGACACTTTTAATGCTTCTAAACAGTTTGGTGCAATTATAAAGCGCCCATGTCTTGAGGTAGTTCATTATGATGCGGGTTATCTTCTATGTGCGATTTGATTGGACAGGAATCACAGGAGTGATTTGTCTAACAATAAAAAATAGTGACTGCAGGTTGAAGGAAAGTAGTGGAGTAAAAATACAGATACAGCACTAAAATATATTCAAGGGAAAGTAAAAGTAGACATTTTTAAAACTACTTGGTAAATTATAATTTCTGAGAAGAAAACTGCTCAATTACAGTACTTTGTGTATTTGTAAGTTTACTTTACACCACTGCACATAACAAGACATTATGAAGAATTTTGGTGACTGAGCCATTGATATCCATAGTAAGTTTCAAACCTGTTTGAGTTTCTTTCTTCTTTTGAACAATACACTATACTGAAAGAATAAACTGAAGAAGTTAAAAAAAAGAGAGGTGTCTGGATTAGGCATGGGCCAATATAATGTTCTGATGGTATGATAACCTTGGATAAAAATATCATGGTATAACGGTATTGTGATTACTGCTCTAAAATATGTGCTTTTTTTAAATGTTAAGTTTTCTCCCATTTGAACACAATACATTTTATATTAAGAAACATTTAAAGTATTTCGGAACAGAAAACATGTCAGGCTACATAATTCAAATGAAACATTGACTTTTGCTGTCTTCAATAGTTAAAAAAATACAGATTTTGGAAAGGTATTTTCGGATATCTTTCTTTTCTGTTGATATAAAGTAAGCAACTGCACTGTTCAGGTTTTTTAAATGTTTCATGAATTGTGGGCTAAATGAAGTAGTCGTAAAAACACTTACACACTTAAAACTTACATATACCATAGGAACAGTATAGCGAAAATGTAAGTGTTTTTAAAACCTTGACTTTTCCAAACCACGGTAAACCTTGAAACCGGTCATTGTCCCAGTCTGGATGCAGACCTGGTGCAGTGCAGACTGAGCTGCGTCCAATGCTTTTTAATGCGCTCGCCTCAACCCACCCCATCCCTAAGCCTACCCCTCACAGTAATGTCATTAGCCCCATTGATTGCATTTTGTCTCTGCATTGCATTGCATCACTGAGATATGCAGTCTCAGCTTGCATCATCAAGGCTGCATCCACATACTATTGAAAAATTCAATTATTGACTTCCATAGTTAGTCGAGAGGTGTTTTTTTTACTTCAGTATATTCTTTTAGTATATTGTAGTGTTAAACAGAAGAAAGAAACTCAAACAAGTTGGAAACAAGTGGAGGATGAGTAAATTATGACGGAATTTTAATTTTGGGCGAACTATCCCTTTAAATAACCAACCCAGGCTCATTCTGACTACGTACCCCAATATACATTTTTGGAAAGAGCAAAATACATCCCAGGAGCTACATTTTTTTGTAGTTTTTGTTTTCTTAAAGCCAACAGAGGCAGCTGTGTATGCTTTTTCAGATCTCAAATTTCTCTCATTTGCATCTGCTGTTCTCACGTAAATCCATCAGAGGCTACTGTCAACTGACTGTCTACTGACCAAATGACTGACTGACTGACCAATCGACTGACCCACCCTCCCCCTTCCCTAAGCGAGAAAAGGAACAGCATCATACTGCCCCGTAGTGGTCATTTTAAAGATGAAATGCAGCCATACGTAGCTCTGGCTGCATAAATCGTGATCTCCAGAAATCTATATAGAGCTACATTTTCAGGATGAACCTATGTTGGAAATAACTATGTTCCCTTTGTTCTGAGTAGTTTAGTTCTCTCTTTTTTTTCTGGAGGGATCATGTCAAAGCTGGAGTAATGATGCTGAAAAATCAGATTTAAATCATATGAATTACTTTTAAGAGTTCACACTTAGATATTGTTTGACAACTGTTAGCAGGTTTGGCATGCTGTCCCGGGAGAGAACCCTGAGCTCGGAGATAGTTGAGCCCAGGGCTCCTGCTTGGTCCATAGAGCATGTGAGGGGAGTACGAGATCAAGTGGTTCTCGAGAGCTCCCCGTGATAAAGCAGGAGAAGGGGTGGATGGGGGGTTTCTTCGGAAAACGAAGATAAGAGAGTAGTTCTAGCTAGGCTACTTATAGTGAGTTGGGATTAATCTGATTGGCTAACTAATGAATGTAGATGGGTGGCCAGCTGCAGTCAATCATATCACGTGCTCCTCTCGAAATTAGTTTGTGAAACTTCACTTATATATAAAGTAAAATAGAAAAAGAGTTGCTTTAAATGTCATGACCATTTCCTAAAATGACTTTATTTTTAATCAATTACGCACAAAGTCTGAAGCATTAGACACCTCCATGGTTTCCGCTACATTCATTCGTCTGTGGCGGGGCGCCACACATTCATCCCGCCACGGCTACATTACAGCTTCTCATTCAAAACATTTGGTCGCGTTTTTTTAATAGCGGGTAGTAATCACACCAAAACATATTAAAAGATGAATGAATTATAACAGTGCAAACCTTTCTGTAACCGTAGTAGTGCTGTGCGTTATTTGTTTAACCCTTTAAGGTGACGTACTGACTGACTGACAGGGCTGCGTGATGTGTGAGGCCAGCAAACATGGCGTAGCTTTCAGATAAGATGAACACAGTTTCCATAATTATACTTTATTCATAGATAAAGGTCTGTGGTTCTGCATACAATGACTTTATCTTGCTGGAGTGTATAGCCGTTTCACTTTAATGCACATCTGTATGTCTGTTGGAGACATTCATAAATATTCCTAGCAAATGTAATAAATGTTGGAGACATATTTGTTACATAAACGCGCTTAATCGCACTTCAGCAGCGTTTATTTGAGGGCGCGCAAGAAAATCTGCACTTGAGCAGTGTGAATTCGAGGGAGTGCAAGAAGTTTTGCACAAGCAGAGGAAATCGGCGCTCAAGCACAGAGACTGACATGCTCGTAGGCTATTACATGAATGCGATCTCGACTTGTAATACTACGCTTACGACATTTGTCAATGAAATTACGCCACATGTAGTTGGTAGATCTGTGTAAAATGCCCAACAGAGTCTGTCGCCGGAGCTGGAAAAAATCCTAGAGGAAACACTGACCTCTTTCAATATAAAAATATAAATCTTGCCCAAAGTTTTTATAAAAATGTTTAATTTAACTAGAACATAATTTTCACACACATCTCACTTGTCATCATTAATTTGTGTAATATCACACATAAATCATCCGTCCTCCAACCGGCTCTCTAGAGGCTTGCATTAGCATCAGCCATTGAAAAACCCACATTAATCGACCACTGCTCTGCAGGCATGACACAGCGGGTGCAGTGGATGCGTTTGTGCATCTAACAAAAAAAAAATACAGACAAGAATGCTGTATGTTGACCGTATCATCATTTTATAACACCTTCATGTCGTCCAGACTTGTTTTCTCAGTTGACATCTGACTAAATTTTTCACTTCATTCCAGATTCAGCGCAGACCTACAAAGTCTGCCAGACTGAATTCCAAAGGTGATTGGCCTCAAAACATAAAAGCTAAAAAAAAAATCACTTTCTATAGCTCTGACAAACCCAAGCGCAGCAATAAGGTCATTAATAAATAAAAGATCAAATGCATGAATCATTGATGTTTGTGTCTGAGACAGAAAAAGAGACTATGTGTGTTTTTGGGCTCAGGAGAGGATGAGGTCTGGTCTAGTCTTTTAGCAAAGCCAAACCTGCGTGAAACATTTCATAAAGCGCACCTTTAGCTGGAATCAGACAGATTGATTCTCGTGGGAACAATTCCGGCCAGCAATTAGCAATGCGGAGCTGCAACCTTCAGCTAATTACTCTCCACCTTTCCCTTCTTCTGAAAGCTCATGTTTATTTTCAGTCTTTTAGAGTGTCTGGATATGGCCATAATGTCTGTGTACATGCAGAGAATCAAAGATGCATACATAGAAGAAAAAAACACTACACGAGTTGCGTATAGTCCCACAGAGACAGACAGACGAAAAAGAGAGAAATACAGTTGCCTTGGCTACCATTTTGTTCATGTCACTGACTTCCTCACTATCTGCTGGCCCCTCTAGCACTCTCCTCTATCGCCTTTTCTTCTTTTCTTTGTTACTTCTTCCATTTCCCACACAATACATGAGCGATCTGGATGACAGGATTGCAGGGAAGCTCAGTGTCCATTTTTTTTCTTCAGCAGTTGGATAAAACCCACGGAATCTTTTTTTATTCTTCCAGTCTGAACCCCACAACCTCTCTTGTTGTATCGCTTTTCTTGTTTACAGTGGTTTGTTGTTTTGTATCTCATAGAATAAGCCTTATTTTACAGGTGTTTGCTTTAATAAAATGATGATTTAATTTGTTTTTGCTTTTTTATAACCAATAAGATTTCAAGCAAGTCACTATCGAACAAAACCAACCACCTACGATGTGAATTATAACATTATAAATGTTGATTTGAAACAAATACGTATATGAAAATACCCTGGTGTATGTCCTGTTCGGTCATGCTGTTCTGTGGCAATGATGGTGCGCTGTTAAAAAAAGTCATCAAAAATGAGAAGGACATAAATGGGACCATCAACTTTTGTAAGCTGTTTGGACTGAACTGTATAGGTATAGGTGTCCTAAGTCATACTGGAGTTATATAACACAACAAGTCTCTTTTTTTTAATTTCCTGCCATTAAAATAGGATTCAAATCCCAGTGATTTTGAGGCCCACCACAACGGGATGTAGCAGTGCTTCCCCGTCCGCTGATTTGATTGATAGGCACATATTATTATGTCTTCGTAGTAAAGCCAGCAGCTCGCTCTCTGCAACTCTCACGTGATCGTCCCCTGAAGCTGAGCAGGGCTGTACCTGGATGGGAGACTACATCGGAAAGCTAGGTTGCTGCCAGAAGTGGTGTTAGTAAGACCAGCAGGGGACACTCAACCTGCAGTCTGTGTGGGTCCTAACGCCCCAGTATATTGACGGACACTCTATACTGCTCAGTGAGTGCTGTCTTTTGGATGAGATGTTAAACCTAGGTCCTGACTCTCTGTGGTAATTAAAAATCCCAGGATGTCCTTCGATAAAGAGTAGGAATCCTGGCCAAACTTGCCCACTGGCCTCTGTCTATCATGGCGTCCTAACCGTCCCCATATTATAATTGGCTTCATCACTCTCTCCACCAATTGGCTTCATCCCTCTCCACCAATCAGCTGGTGTGTGGTGTGCGATCTGGTGCAATATGGCTGCTGTTGTGTCATCCAGGTGGATGCTGCACACTGGTGGCAGATGAGGAGATTCCCCCAATGTGTAAAGTGCTCTGAGTGTCCAGAAAAACACTCATATATAAGGAATTATTATTATTATTAACGCGTATAATCATGTCCACAAGACTGTAACAGTATTCCTGCTTCAGAATATTTTAGACATATGGACTCATTGGATAATTAAGTGGAGCAAACCCACACCACATGCAACTTGATCTTCCATTGTTAATTGAATTTGATAAAAAAGGCGCAACATTTTCACGATAGAAAGCATGTTGTATGCAGGAATGTAACTGGTATGCTGCAACTGCCCCTTTAAATACGAGATCAATGTAGCGAATTTTAACGCTCTCACTGCTGGAGCTTAAGGGAGACCGTGTTGTCGCCAGAGCGACATTTGACGCTTTCACCGCTTTCAGTGTGAACGTACAGTAAGACTTTTCTGAAGGCCAGAGGGCGCTCTTACGAAAACGTCAAATACCCCCAAAAAGAAACCAACCATCAACTTAGGACCGACCATCATCGTTGCAGAAAGGCTTAAATTACACAACAAATGCATCAAATAACCATCTGGAAACTTCCTGGTTCAATCTTACCGTGGTGTTTTTGACTCTGGATCTCTACTGAGCAAAGTTATGATTGCCATGCACATCTTGTAAGTCAAGCACAATTGCAGTAATTTTTTACGAAGGCCAGAGGGCACGTCAAATACCCCAAAAAACACGAAGAAACCAAGCATCAACTTTGGCACTTGTGTGTGACTCATCGTTGCAGAAAGGCTTGAATAAACTCCACAACAAATGCAGCAAATAACCATCGGGAAAGTTCCTGGTTTAGTCTTACTGTGATGTTTTTGACCCACAAACTGGCTTCATTCGTGTCTGTCTCTGTGGTTTTTATCTGAAGTATCTTGTGAAAGCAGCAAAATAGACGCCCTTTAAGATGCAGCATTGTGGACCAATGAGATTCACCTGTAGCCAGGGCTATTCCAGCTAAATAAAACCAAACCACGTCTTATTGTGGTCTCCAGTCATGTCTGCTGAACATGGTTCTGATGTGGTGATTTGACTGAATTCAGGATTCATCTCATCTGCTGCCCTATGACTCACTGTCCTCTCTCCTTTTTCTCCATCTGATGGCTAATCTTCAATAGACAATACACACTCTCTCTCTCCTCTCTCTCTCTCTCTCTCTCTCTCTCTCTCTCTCTCTCTCTCTCTCTCTTTCTCTCTGCTCGTGTGCGTATGTGTGAACACACTTTTCTCCCTTCGATAAAAACAGTCACGCTGTCTCTCACACTCTGGCTGTACGCTGTCAGTGACGCAAGACGAATATTAAATCATTTTCTAGGAAATGTAAAGCTATTTGCTGATTGTAATACAAGCTTTAGCGCTGGCCTGTACGGCTGTGGGCTGTCTCCAAATCATTTTAGGAAGCTTTAGAACATATACAATACCTATTATACTTGAGCAGTGACAGATCTTGAATCAGAATCCTCATTCAGTGTGACCCTATGCTTTCAATTTCAGAATGATACAATGTGCATTATCGGAAATGGCTGTGTTATTCTAGGAACGGTCCATCCATTTTAAGTACATCACAGAAGCATCTTTCATCTTGTGCCGGTTTCTCTGATTACTGGCTTTCAGTCTGGATCACACACACACACACATACTGGGAATCGCATCCACTCTGCTGTGTGACCAATTACTTCGACCTCTCATCAGCACAAACCTTCCCCACCGTCAGTCAGACGGGTTTCATCTGTGAGCTGCTGTCAGAGCAGGTACTTTAGTCTACAGAGATGTGTGTGTGCGCGCACATGTGTTCTGTACGTATGCATGCCACTTTCACCGGCTTTACACTCTCTATTATGTGAGGATATATGCAGCTGTCATGACTGCTCAGAGAAGATGCGCTTGTTATTGCCATCATAAAAAATATGTTGACATGGGCAATGATGGGATTCAAAGGGTCTACAATGACTCCCAATATACATGTGATGTGGTGTTTAACGGGTACTTTTAGTACATTTTGTTATTCAGTCGGTTTGAGACCATTTACAAGTCTTCCTAATCAATGACATATATCAAAATACATTGGGACTGATCTCCACATGTCAATCCAAACCTGTATGACCAACTGACTGACTTTTGGGGGAGAAGCAGCTTTTTTTTACGATATATTGTGGCTATTTTGTATATTTAAAAAACTCGGACTGTCTGTCAAGTTCTGAAGTGAGAACATTCTAAAAGTAGTTAATATAATCCTGAGTGAATTATTTCATATGTACAATATCACATCCGAAAGCAGATGAAACTTTTATTTAGGATTTTTAAAAGTGACGTTGCTTCATGTTTGACAGAAATATGATGGTGTATGAGAGTATTTCTGAATGAGGGTTGGTTGATTGTTGTAAACAACAGGTACTGAATATCATGTGTGTGCATTAACGCAAATTTCTAATCAGCCAGTCACATGGCCGCAACTCAATGCATTTAAGCATGTATGTAGACATGGTCAAGACGATCTGCTGCAGTTCAAACCGAGCATTAGAATGAGGAAGAAAGGGGATTTAAGTGACTTTAGCATGGTTGTTGGTGCCAGACAGGCTGGTCTGAGTATTTCAGAAACTGCTAATCTACTGGGATTTTCACGCACAACCATCTCTAGGGATTACAGAGAATGGTTAGAAAAAGAGAAGTGAGCGGCAGTTCTGTAGGCGCAAATGCTTTGTTGCACAGGCTCACCAAAATTAGACAACAGAAGATTGGAAAAACGTTGCCTAGTCTGATGAGTCTCAATTTCTGCTGCCACATTCAAATGATGGGGTCAGAATTTGGCATCAACAACATGAAAGCATGGGTCCATCCTGCCTTATATCAACGGTTCAGGTTGGTGGTGGTGTAATGGTGTTGGGGATATTGTCTTGGCACACTTTGGGCCCATTAGTACCAACTGAGCATCGTGTCAACACCACAGGATAACGTGCCATGTCATAAACCGCGAGTCATCTCAGACTGGTTTCTTGTACATGACAATGAGTTCACTGTAATCAAATGGCCTCCACAGTCACCAGAGCTCAATCAAATAGAGCACCTTTGGAATGTGGTGGAATGGGAGATTTGCATCATGGATGTGCAGCTGACAAATCTGTAACATGATGCTATCATGTCAATATGGACCAAATTGTCTGAGGAATGTATCCAGTACCGTGTTGAATCTATGCCACAAAGGATTAATGCAGTTATGAAGGCAAAAGGGGGACCCTCATTCACACACATACACTACAGCCAATTTAGTTTATTCAATTCACCTATAGCGCATGTCTTTGGACTGTGAGGGAAACCCTGAGGAAACCCACGCAAACACGGTGAGAACATGCAAACCCCACACAGAATGCCAGCTGACCCAGTCGGGACTCAGACCAGCGACCTTCTTGCCATGGGGCGACAGTGCTAACCACTAAGCCACCGTGTCGCCCTCATTTTAAGTTCTATTCTAAAATTATTATAATGCCTTAATAAAATATTCAGTTCAGGATTATAATTAGGGGTGTCAAAATTAATTGTTTCTTCAGTGCACCACGATGCAGACGCGTACAATTCGGTATCGGTTCAGTAATGATCATAACCGGTTATTGTGTACTGATATACTGTGTACTGATCTCATATGCGCTATGTCGCCGTAGCTTACTATGGCGAGGGAGGTGAGCGAGAGTATTACCAACGCTCCAACAACTTAAAAACTCAGAAACTCTGCACAGTTTCACTGCGTGTGTGTGTCTTTCACTGACACTGAACAGCAGAAGCCCCTATTTCACTGCGATTGAGAAAATGAATGTAAACTCCATTTCTCTCACTGTGGCTCATTTGACCGGCTGCGTGACTTTTCCTCTTCTCTCGGCTGTTACACTTCTGAATACAGACACGAGCGCGCGAGTTTTCTCCACCACGTCTATCATGGATCAGCTGTGATCGCCGCTGCAGTGTTGCCAGATGTAGCTGACTGATTCCAGGCCAAAAAATATCCAAAACTTGCCGAAATGCCTATCGAAAACTACCCAATCTGGAAACACTGCGCCGCTGCCGTTTATCAGTGTCACTCATCGGTGAACAGCGACTGTGAAGTAAAATGTAAACTGTATGGAAAGCATCGTCAATGCACCGTGATGCACCAAGATATCGAATTGAACCGAATCGATGGCATGATAATCGTAACCGAACGGAACCGTGAGATCAGTGTAGGTTCACACCTCTAGTTATAATACAACAAAATCACCATGTACAGTTATTTATTAATACTGTGAGGTTTGAATAGGTCACAAGTAACAAAACAGTTCATAAAAGGTCAAAATAATGCCTTTGTAAAAAATTTAAGGATCTAATATGTAAGGGATAAAGTACATCCCGCCGGTTGTTATTGCAGAATAAAGCCGGACAGGATAAGACTAAAGGGTTTTTTCTGAGAAACTGCCAGCTGGGTGTACATTTATTCTGCATTATTACAAGGCTACTAGCAACAAAAATAAATTATTAGAGTCAAAATAATGATCTCACCTGTAATAATTAATAATTAGCTGTAAAAATGCAATAAAAGCTCTGTAAACACAAAACTGTAGAAAGAAGATTATAAGTTCAGTTGGTTGTTATCAGGGAATAAAATACTTTAGAATGTGGTGATCAATTAAGTATTCCGTGTAATAAAACTAGAATATAATTATCATTTCATAAAGTATTACATATGGTTTTATATAATATGTTCAGTACAAGTCAATGTAATGTTCTCAGTAATAAAGTGAAACAAATTGGTGTGTGTGTGTGTGGTGGCAGTCCGTCACTTTTAATCTTACATGCCTGTTCATTCCTCCTGCAGTGTTCAGCATCTCACACACAGGGACAGGGTGAAAAGGCGAAGTGACAGCGCTCCGTCCTCTCCCGCTCCCTCTCCCCCACCCATGTCTGAATCTCTCTCTTTTATTCTCCTCCAGGATAGATATCTCGTTGGTCACTGCGTTTTCTCACTTTTGGTTTTCAGAGCTGATGTGTTATTTTATGCTGACAGACGCTTTCTTAAAGCTTCTTTATCAACTGCTAGAAACCCGCAAATGATATTCTTGCCGTAATGTTGCATACAAAACAAATATATGATGAACGTCTGTGTCTGCACAAGGCAATTCACTTCCTTTTCACATACCAAATGAAGCCGTACAACAGCAGCTGGGACCCTGCTGTTCACACAGTGTTTAAAACACACACACACATTAGTGCTGTGCCCACTGGGACTTTGTTGACCCATGATAGCCAACAGATGTTCATGATACCAAAATAAATGTGATTGATTGATAAAACAAGCAATAAGTAAAAAAAATAAAAATAACAAATCGTTTTGTAATAAACAAATAAATAAACACTCGCATAAAATGATTATCTCCTCATTAAATGTTAAAATTACTTCATTTAGAGTTCCGATTTGGATCTTCATTAAGAATTTACTTTCGAGATGCTTTGCTTAGTGGTTTATTGTTTAGATTTGCTCACGCAGATTTTTAATTTTCCAGAGATAAATTTTGCCAGGTTAGAAGCCCTTGATGCTAATACTTCTTGTTTTACTGCCTCTGGGCAAAAGCATTTTACAGTTTACAAGTATAAGAGAGGGCGAATTAAAAACAAGCAGCAAAAAGACACCCTGATGATTAATTCTACTAAATTACACCACAAATATGTCATCAGTGTCTTTGCATTTCCATATGCAAGGAAAACATTATCATGGAGACTGGGGATGGGAATGTTTGATTATAGGGCCAGTTAGAAACTATCTAGAAACCACATAGCAATATCTGGTTTTGCATGGACAGGCACAACTTTGAAAATGTACAAAATAAGCTCTTAATATTTGCTGGAAAACTGAAATGTTTGGATGGAGTTTGATTAACAAACAGACTTCTTTTTTACCCTACTGTTAAGTCTTAAATGCACTGGTCAAGCAAAAATTCATATTATGATATGATTTATGGGTGGTATTGTGTCTCAGTGGTTAGCACCGTTGCCTCACAGCAAGAAAGTCACTGGTTCAAGTCCTCCGCAAGTTCTCCCCATGTTGGCGTGGCGTGGTGTCTCAGTGGTTAGCATCATTGCCTCACAGCAAGAAAGTCACTGGTTCAAGTTCTCCCCATGTTGGCGTGGGTTTCCACAGTCCAAAGACATACGGTACAGGTGAATTGGGTAGGCTCAATTGTCCGTATGAGTGTGAGTGATTGTGTATGGATGTTTCCCAGAGATGGGTTGCAGCTGGAAGGGCATCCGCTGTGTAAAACGTGCTGGATAAGTTGGCGGTTCATTCTGCTGTGGTGACCCCGGATTAATAAAGGGACTAAGCCGTAAAGAGAATGAATGAATGAATGGTTTGTTGCAGTCGGTTTTCTCAAATGGTTTGAGTTGCCTTAAACTATTGGGTTTTACAGTACTCAGTTGGTTTGAGTTCTCTTTATTTATTGGATTTTACTATGCTCAAATTGCTTTGTTTACTCAAATGGATTAAGTTCACAGTACTCATTAGGATTAGTTTTTGAACTTAAATGGTTTGTAGCAATCGATTTTCTCAAATGGTTTGAGTTACCTTAAGTTTTTGAGTTTTACAGTGCAAATTTGAAAAATCCCTCTGTTTTGAAGCTATGATTTGAAATACGCTAAGATTTTTTTAACATTTATTAGACACACAAGGTGTATTTGCAAGTGTCGGAACGGTATTGCCAATACTAGCCTAAATTTTACTCTGTATCAGATCGGAAAGGAAATCTGTGGTATTGAACATCACTACCCAGCAGGCACACAACGTCATAAGGCGTTAATATTAGGTTAGATTTAGGTCGTGATGTCAAGTGGCCAAAATTCAATATAAAGCCAGCGTCTAAGGACAATGTTATTTTGACGTCCAATAATGACGTCAAATGGAGTTGATATTTGGTTGATTTTAGGTTGTATTGGAAAGTGACTAAATGTCGATCCACCATCTTAATCCAAATACTGATACTTGTTCGTCAGGTATGGTCACCAAAATCCAATGTCTGATAGACGTCATAGTGGTAACGTCCATACAACCTCAAGCTGTAACATCATTAAACATTGATATTTAGTTGGTTTTAGGTTGCACATTGGGTTCTGACGGCAACCCGATTTTCATTTCCAAACAAAATGCAACATCCCCACGACATTGAGGTACAACGTCAATCTGACGTCATGTTGATGTTCTGTGCCTGCTGGGTAATTTCTTCTCTCTTGTGATTCTTTTATCCTAATTTGTAAGTCGCTTTGGATAAAGGCATCTTCTAAATGAGTAAATGCATGTAAGAATAAATGTTTCTATCGAGCACCATCAGCACAGGCCAGATTTCTGAATGATCATGTGACACTTATAGACTGGAGTAGTTCATAAAACTTTCTGGCTTGTTGAAATGGTGCAAAAGTGTTTGGCAGGAATAAGTGTAAAATTGTGAATGTGTAAGTCATGAACTTGTGTTTTCCCCCGTTGTTGTGCTCTGAGTCCAGTTGAGAACAGACGTGTCTGTCAAACCCACGCACTCTGCAGGAGCAGGGAGATGTGGGCGAGTGCTGAACGGTGCCGCTATTTTAAACGTGAACGCTCCCTCCTCCTTTCTGAATTGCTCTTTCATCCCTGATATGGCCATAAAGGGGCTTTTACTCTCCGGTGACAGAAGATGTGGAGCAGAACAGTGCCATGTTTATGACATTCCCTCCGCCATTCAAGTGTGTTTGTACTCCAAGTTTCAAAGTGTTCCTAAACAGGAAAGCAGTTCTTCTGCACTTTTGAGAGTTTTAAAGGGATACAATCTGGCATTTACTTTCTCCAAACTGGTGTGACTTTTTGTTTCTCGTTGAATAATTGAGGCAGCATTTCAGAAGTTAAAGTTTTAGAATGTTTTAATCTTTTCAGCTGATAAATCTCTCCTTTTGTTTTTTTAACCTCTCCTTTTCAACCACTTGGATCTGTTATGGTATAAACCAGCCACTATTATCAAGCCAGTCAATTCTTGATGGATAAAGTGCAGTCCTTTGTTCACATTTCACTTATGGCTCGTTTCCACTGAGTGGTATGGTACGGGTCGGTACGGGTCACCTTTATCAGGCTTGCATTTCCACTGCCAAAAATGTACCAATGGTACCCTTTTGGTGTTTGTGGTGTACGACAGAAAGTTTCAGTCTACGTCATTCTCGCTCGAGGAAATGTCAAAGTAAAGCTGTAGGGGTCGTTCACATATCATATGAGAAGCACTTCTCACAAAACAGATGCTTTATACACATAAATACTTGAGTATAAATGTTCATTATAAAGAGTTGATTATAACTGCAGATCAATGAAACAGCCTACTGTAACGTCTGCAATTATATAAAATAAATAAATGAATGCAAAATACACGAACACATACAGCCCCTTACAGTCTCCGATATGTTACCAATTACAGAAAAAACTACACACAGCATACATTCAGTCCTTATTAGCCCTTAAAACAGGCAACGTAGCCCACGGTCAGTGCAAACCTCTCATCTGTATTTTTAATCTTCACCAGCACATGTAACCTCTGATAGAAAGTAATGTAATTCTGAGCACTTCAATAATCATGCACAAGTTATTATCTATAGCTCAAGTTTGTAATTTCCAATATACACACGGCGAGTGCATGCGAGCTCTCTGGAGAAAGTGAAACCACTCACACTTTTAGACGGCCTCGTAAAACATAAAACAGGACGCGGCAGATTTTGTACTTGGCTTTGTGGCTGTTCATCACGACGACTACAAGGTTTGTTATTATATGTAAACGTGTTAAAATATGTACGGTGTAATGTCTCTGCTGTGTATTTAAAATAGGCGCTTCCTTTGTTTTCATTCTTCTGGCTTGTGCACGCGCTGCTGACGTTTCTCTGTAAAGCACTAGAGTACAGCTTCATGTTTAGCTGTGCCTTTTGGTACACTTTTGTCATGCTAGGTACCCTTTCGAAAGGGTACCCAAAAAGTGGTACAGTCAGTTTGCTTTTTGGTACCTTTTGACTGTGGAAACGGCCATAAAAGCGTACCGAACCGTACCGTACCACTCAGTGGAAACGGGCCATTACAAAAGATTCAGATTGGGAAATGGGTTGAAAACAGAGCTTCATTTAACTTTTGACAGTCCTGTCAGATGAGGACCGATGTTCCAATGCAATGTCACAGCAATTTAGTGACTAATTTTGTGTTAGTTTCTACAATCTTATTTGTATGTTTTTGTGTGTTTTACTGATCCCCCAATGAGCAGTAGGGGTGTGGTTTGGGGTCCTTTTAAAAATGGTATATTTTAGCCACTTGAATAATTTTTGAATTAGCCACTTTTCTGACCATGCATTAGATTTCCTTGTGAGATTTGGCTGGATGTTCTTGGAGTGTGCTGAAAACTTATTTGTTTATTAGAGAGGCTACATGGATTAGTTGCTCTTTTAATGCTAATGTATGAACAGCTTGTAGCTAAATGTAAAAATGGAGTCTTTCCCAGACTTCCTCTATATGCTGTCTGTGACTGTGGACTGATCTTTATATATGTTTGCTAAGAAAATGCTCATGACAACCTCTCGCCCAACAAGAAAGCAATGCTTAAAATAATGCCTAAAGAGTTAATGTATACTCGTGTCGTACAAAGAGAGAAATTTTTTCAAACTTGGAAACTTATATTTAAAGTCTCAATTATAACAGCTGTTTTCTGATCATTGTCATTTTTGTTTGTTCATTCATTTTCCTTCGTCCCTTATTTATCAGGGGTCGGCACAGTGGAATGAACCACCAATTATTCCGGCACAGAATAGCGGATGTCCTTCCAGCCACAACCCAGTACCGAGAAACACCCATACACACACAGTCATACCACTGCCAATTCACCTATAGCGCTTGTCTTTGGACAATGGGGGAAACCGGAGCACCCTGGAGAAAACCCACGTGAACATGCAAACTCCACACAGAAATGCCAACTGACCCAACCGAGGCTCGAACCAGTGACCTTCTTGCTGTCAGGTGATTGTGCTACCCACTGTGCCACCATGACGCCCTATAGGTTAATTGGGTAAACAAAATTAGCTGTAGTGTATGATTGTGTGTGTGAATGACAGAAAGTGTATGGGTGTATGTGGCATATGGGTGTATGTATGGCCTAATTCCAATTATATTTTGTACCCCTACCCCTTCCCCTTGGCCCTTAAAACCGAGGGTTAAGGGCAAGGGCTTCAAAATTAACCCCTAAGAATTGGGACAGCACCTGCACACGTCATCATGTCATCGCGATCTCTTGCTTCATATGAGATCAGACAATCACGACTGCTTTATTTTTTATTATTTATCATCAGGAAATCACTGAAGGCATATATTATGTTCTCATAACGATCTAATGTGGCAATAAGATCAAAACTTTACTGTGCATTTAACACGGTGGCCATGTTCATCTATGTAAATACAAAAACAACATTAATATTATAGCAGACACTGTAAAAAGCTCATTCTCAGCCACTAGACTTTTCTAACAGGGGATTTGAGTGTCAGAATGTTGTGGAACTGCTACACAGGAGTTATTATTATGGATTATAGATCACGAAACTTAGCGATTTTTATTTTAGTTTTTTTTTTTTTTTTAATCATGATGGTAAAAGACAAAAGTGTTTATGAATATATTAAAACATGTGCTTGTTTGTTGTAAAAATTCGTAATAATGACAAAAAATCTCCTTACTTCCGGGTTCAGCAATACTGCTGTTGTGGCTGGTGTATTCTGGGAAATTTTCTTACCCCTTGGTTTCGAGTGTGGTCCTGAAAAATCTTCGTTCAAAGGGGTATTTGCCCCTTCCCCTTAGCCCTATAAACTAAAGAGAATTGGGACACCCCTACCCCTTGACGTGAATGAGCAAACCAAGGGGTAGGGGTAAGGGCTAATAGGTAGAATTGGGATTGGGCCAAAAACATATGCCAGAATAGTTGGCGGTTCATTCCACTGTGGCAACCCCTGATAAATAAGGGACTAATCCAAAGGAAAATGAATGAATCACATAATCTGACACATTGATTGTCGGAAACAACAATAAATATAGTGTATTCTGAACAGGGCTTTTGTTTTGGAAGAAAAAAGACATCAACAAACAATCCTCACCCTTATTTTCATTGACGAAAAGAACTTTGTTGTGAGTATATTGAAGCACTGAATTACATTCAATCTCTTGTATGTTACAGTAGGTGCTGCTTCGGTTTGTCAGAGTTTAGCAGGTTTTTAGTCTGTTGACTGAACGTAAAGCTCCGAATGCAGACTCAGCCTGCTGTCAGCCATTGTATCAGCTCGAGACTCTTCCTCACTATCCAGCTGCCGGTCCCTTCTGTTCCCCTCCTCCTGTGACAGAGCCCATCCCCCTCTCCACCCCTCCTCCCTCCACATATTCATCTACCCACCTCAGAATAAAGAATTGTACCTCTTTCTTTACCCCCTTTTTTATCCTTGAGAGATCCTATAAGGAAATGACTGTATAAGCAGAACTCCGTATCTAAAACTGTTAATATACTCATGTACGGTTTTATGCATCTGCACATCAGCTTTTAAACAGATTCCAAATGAAAAGCTGTTTGGAAAGTTTGAGCTCAAGGAATATTTTGCAGTAGCGAAACCTTATTTAAGAATTTAGCGTGTCAGCAATCTGTTCTATGTTGAGAGAAGGCGAACGAGTGAGTGTGATAGTGAAAGAGACACTAGAAATAAAGAAGTAAAGGGAGGGAGAAGAGAGGGCTTAAGATAAGCTCACTTTCATTCAGAAAGATTGTAAACCGCTATCCGGGTTTGTGGCAAAATGAGGCAGGACTTGTGTCCTTCTGAGTGAAGGAGAGCTCACGTCCCCATTCACAGCTCTCTGCTGCAGTGCTAAAATTAAAACATCACAATAGCAAGGTTCTCTTCAATGGCAGAGTGAAGAAAAACTACGAGTCTTTGTGATTGGGTGGACATATTTGTGTGCAGACTTCAGCAGATTACTTCAATAGAGCAGGGTGACTGATAATATTAAGAATAATGAACTGTAAACTGTTAATGAACCCAGAACTGTGCTTATTTTACCCATTAAAGTTATCTATTTTGCATGTTCTCCGGACTTCCTTCTGGTGCTCCGGTTTCCCTCACAGTCCAAAGACATGGTACAGGTGAATTGAATAAACTAATTGGCCGTAGTGCATGTGTGTGCATGTGAGAGTGTATGGGTGTTTCCCAGTACTGAGTTGCAGCTGGAAGGGCATCCGCTGTGTAAAACATGCTGGATAAGTTGGCGGTTCATTCCGGTGTGGCAATCCATGATGAATAAAGGGACTAAGCCAAAGGAAAATGAATGAATGATTTATGTATTTTTTCACGGTGCCTTTTGTGATGAGGGTCAAAAGTCCAAATACACATGAGTATTTACTCCAACTGGATTTGTTTTGAAATGTATTCAAATCCCAATGGTCAAAAGTTACTAGTCTCTGTTCATAAACACATTTTAAACACACAAATAAATTCTGAAGATTATATTAATATGTATATCATTATCATTAATAATATGTATATATGTACAGGGGGGGATTTAGTGAATTGGGGACCCTAAGCAATTCCAGTCATGAGGCCCAAAAGTTCTAAAACGCAACTTTTCAATAATAATTTATTTTTAATTGATTTATTTTGCTGTTTTTTTTTTCTTATATCACTCAATCACTTGTCTTAATGCAAAATAATGATAAGAACATGTAAAGCAGCTTATAAAACTTTTTAAATGATTTGTTTTCTTAAAATGAATTCACAACTAAAATTATATATAAAATAATTTGTTTTTAAAACTAAATCTTTACCTAATTTAACTGCTGGACTTCTCCATGATCGAGGGTGGGGGATGCATTTGCGCAGATGGAATAAACATTAAACATTTTTTTTAGACCCTCATCATACAAAACATCACAGAAAATGATGTTATATATAATTTATAGGTATAATTTATACTTATAGGTATTTATTTGGGGGCCTTCAGATTTCCTGGATCCCTAAGCTTATTATCTAAGTATAAATAATAATCAAATAATAAAATGTAAAATAACTTGTGAAAGCCTGTGCCATGTCTTTCGTCTGTGTCTACACATTGTCTCTTGACACACAAATTGAGCTAAAAACAAGTTGTTCTCGAAGTTGTATTTAGGTCTGTGCGAAAGAATCTCACGATTACATCATTGGACTACATTTACAATTGTCTAACCCTCCAAAATAATGCCCCTCTGATGGTTATCGTTAACATAACATTAATCTGATTTTCCAAATGCCGGGACACCTACGGACGGGACGCGCGCGCACGTGCTCTGGATTTTGATTGACAGTCGGGCAGCAGCACGCAGGCGTGGTGAGCGCTCCCGCAGACAGGGGGCGTCAATATGGCGTCCTGAGAAAGACAACACAGCCCGACGCCGCACCGATCTTCGGCTGACATCGGGAGGAGAGAGGGACCGTGTAGACGTGATTTCGTCCTGTGCATCCCTCTGAACGGCTGCAAGCATCGGCTTTGGATGTGCAGGTCTCGGAGGAAGAGGAGGAGGACAGCTTTTGACACCTGACCGAGAATTTTCCGTTTTCATCTGTATTTGATGCTGCTGCTCAGCGCTCGGTGATACAAAAGCAGGTGAGACCGAGGCGACCGCTCCTTTTCTGGGATTCGGATCGGAAATGTCGAGCGAGAGACCGGTTTTAGCACCGGGTTCCGCCTCGCTCACGGACCGAGAAGCCCCACCACCAGCAGCAGCACCACCGGGTTCGGGGCAGCAAGTCGTAACGGGCTCTGTTACCGGGGACATGATGGTGTCTGGATCGGGCGCCGTGGTTCTACCGGCCGGGGTGATAAACCCTTCGGTTCCGATCCGGAATATCAAGATGAAATTCGCAGTGCTCATCGGTTTGATCCAGGTCGGGGAGGTTAGCAACAGAGACATCGTGGAGACCGTTTTAAATCTGGTAAGCATCTGCATACATTCTCTTGAACGCATGTTTTATTTAGCGCGCTTGGTGTTATAAGATGATGTCATATGAGAATTGATTTCTTGATCAAATGCATTAAAGCCAGAACCATTCCCTGGAGGAATGTCACCCTGTCTTTTGTTGACATCTCAGTGAGATTCATTACTACCAGCTTCGCTTTAGGGCGACAAAATATCCTGCACATAACGTCATGATTCATTTTCCCAGAGCACCGTTACTCGGTGATCGCTGCATTTATTCGCTGTGCAAAACTGACAGTGTATCAACACGCCGGCCTGCAACAATGACTCGCCAAATAAGGGAGTGCATCCTTTCTTTTTGCCCAAAAGGCTGTTGGATGAATTATTCTCGCCCAGACGGTGTACTAAGCGCTGCTTTATGCTATTAAACCATATTTCTGAATGCAGGTTCCGTTTTTGATATGTAAATATGACTGATGTTACGCGACACAGGCAGGGGTATGTAGATTAATTCTCAGATGTACAGTAGTGTGGGTGTAATTAATATTCAGAGCGAGTTAACGTGTCGTCTCGTTATTTTTACGCTTTAATAGTGTGTTTTAAGAGTGTTTTAGCACCTGTTATCTCCTCATCTGTGCACTGTTAGATATGGCTGCTGCTGTTTTTGCTCATGGAGGCCACAGGCTGGTGAGCGAGCTGGATTAAAGCGGGCTTTAACTGAATTCTTGTTATGAAACGGCTTAGAAAACGTATTAACACAGATTCAATAATACCCGCTGCATGGGATGCTGGGAGGACCGTTGTTTATGAGGGAAGAGATGGAGTTTTTATAGCCGACGTCCTTATCAATAATCACAATCGGCCGAGCAGGCCTTCTTAAAGCTGTACTGGAAGCAGGTGCCCAGAAAACAAGAAACCTTTATGTGCTTTATTATAGAAACCACAGGTCACTATGAACTTGGAATCTCAGTTTTAAAACTAGATTTATTTATTTTTTACTAATATATATATATATATATATATATATATATATATATATATATATATATATATATATATATATATACTGTATTATTATATTTATACTGGTTTACAAACAAAACAAGCATAGCATGATGTCAAATATCTGTCAACCAGCTACTATGACTACTATTGTTCACCTAAAAATTGTGGTTATTGATATATCATCGTTGTAGATGGAAGAGCGTTTAAGTGAACGAAATAAACGGAACGTTACTGCGCGCATGCGCTCTGGGGTCGGGTTTTCTGAGGTAATGCACTTCTACCTCATGACAAATATTAGCTTCAGAAATATTTTAACATGTAGGTGTAGGCTGTCAGTTAATTAACATTACATCTTCAATAATTTTTCGTTGTGTAAACCCATACTGTGTCCGTCGTGAGATCACATCTATCGCAACCGTTCCACGAATTAGCAAAACGTGTTTACAACGCTTACTTGCTAATTACATTCACTATATACACCATAAGCGTTCAATTTACGGTCACAACCGGTGTTTGCTGCAGCGATAAGGTCGTTTACTCTTTAATAGGAGGCATCGGTCGGTCATGAGTTTGCAATGGATCATTAGTTTAGAGTCAGCAGTGATTGAGCTGAAGGGATGCTGCAGCGGTTGCTCTATGCGCAGGGATGCAGAGCTCCTGTAGCCGTGCATGTGGAAGCAGGTGGCGGAGGAGGAGGAGGGTGGGGGTTGCTGCAGTGGTGATGTGCTCTGAAACCCCGAGCCAGCGCGATGTAAACTGGAGAGACTATAGAGTTTAGCGCAGCTTCGCAGTGGAGAGACGGTCGATGTGTTCCTGGCTGGCGGGTCATGTGACTCCATAGAGTTCGGTATGAAATATTAACTAGTTTACTACTGTAAACTGCTCTTTGGATAATATTAAGCGGAAGATGGACGTTTCAAACGGGTCACTTGCCTTCAAGTCAGCTCAAAGTAGCCTACTTCTATTGTTTTAGTCTATTTTTTTCTCTCTTTTTTAATCTAGAAAGTGTAACAGTACTAAGTTACACTTGCAGTTTTTTGTCATGGGAACCTTTGAACACTTTACATTGTCAAAAATGGCAAACAAAACATCATAATGTAACATAAAATGATTTTTCATTCATTGTTATTATTTGTAGTTTTGCTGTACCCACATTTGTAGAACACTGGCCTTTTAATACTTCATTATTATTTATGTATTATTATTTTTACATATCATTCCTTAACATAATCATATTAATTTAGCATGCTATTCAACTGATGAATGCTAAATCCATTTGTCTATAGCCATAGATATATACACTAGATATCGCATATGGACCCTGAGCATGTGTCAATAGTGCTGCCACATTTGTACAGGACAAATGTCATTCAACCTCATTAGATAAGCCAATGTGAAGATGCTGGACTTTAGCGATGTGTACGGATGTAATAACTAATAATTTCATAGGTGATATTTAGTTTTTTACGTTTTTGTATGTTACAAACTTTTGTGCTCAGCAAGTCATGTTATTGATGATAATACAGTCTTTTACTGCACTGATCGTAAGGAAAGTAGCACCAACTTGCACTAAATTTTAGGCTTATGTTAGAAAATAATATAAATAAAATATGACAAGATGCTGTGGTGCTACAAACTTGTATTATTGTCGGCTAAGTGAATGAGTCGATGCAAAAAAGTGTTGTAAAATTAAAATTTTTGTAATTGAAAAAAATATTTGCGTACTGACCACCGAGAAAACTCCATATCATAGATATATGTATATATGCATATATATATATATATCTGGCTCTGGATGGCCAGTCCTCCACTACACCTTGGTCTCACATTCATTTCAAAGGAGCGCTACGCTACTCTGTACTAAAATGGCAGCTCTATTGACGCAGTCATTCCAATAGACACCAATCGTGTAGGTGACATCTAATGTAAATATCTATGGTCTATAGCTCTCTGGCTCGTAGTTAGCTAGCTAGCTAAAGTATAGATAAATAAATATATTGTCTCTTGTATTTTGAATGAAAGTAAAAGTGGAAATAGTTTTATTGTAAACCGCTAAATGACAACAATTTTTTGGGGTTGGTTTGATTAAAATAATAAAATAAACTCTGGTGGATTTGCTCAGCTTATGTAGTTTATTTAAATAAACGTAAATGCAAAACAAACAGAATAAGAAGACTGAAAAAGTATGGTCCACTTCCAAATAAACTCTGCAAAGCAAAAACAGCATATCGTTACGTAATGCCTTAAGCATACAGTTTTATTTTCACTTTAAAGTCTCGATGTTGCCCAGTACAGTTTAATACAGATGTCAGGCATTGTTATTAACACACTGTAAAACCCAAAAAGTTAAGGTAACTGAAACCATTTGATGAAACCGATTGCAACAAACCATTTAAGTTTAAAAACTAATCCTAATGAGTACTGTGAACTTAATCTATTTGAGTAAACGAAGCAATTTGAACACAGAAAACTCGATAAATGAAGAGAACTCAAACCAACTGAGTACTGTAAAACCCAATAAAATGAAGAGAACTCAAACCAACTGCGTATTGTAAAACCTAATAAGTTAAAGCAACTCAAACCATTTGAGGAAACCGATTAAAAAAGTAATCTATACGAGTTCTGTGAACTTAATCCATTTTGAAGTATAAAGTTGGAAGTTGAACTAATGAGGTATTTAATTAACTGATTACCTTCAACACTGAGTTCAAAACTCTTTTCAAATTAGTAGTATTAACTTTTAGTAGATTTTAAGTTAATTACACTCATTTCATTTTATAAAGTTGACTGTTGGCTTTTACAATGAATGGATTTTAATAAGAATTAAAAACTTTACATACCACACATAATATAAGCACATTTAATACAGCACACAGTATAGTTTTGGACTTGTCTGTGAATGTAGTATGAGTGCTATGTGGACTAAATCAATTTTTTTCCTCTTTTGTTTAAACCTGGACCAAACAAACCAGCATACTAGTGTGAACAACCCTGAACAACACTACTGCGCTTTTACCTGATTTACATACGTTAGCTTGAATGGATTTATTGTGAAGACATTCGTTGTGAGGCCATATTGACTGCTTTGTTCTCAATGGAGATTTATCTTTGAAATGCGCATAAATAAATGCTTTTGAAGTAAGATCATTGTACTGCAGGTCATCACAATCCACCAGCCAATAATAATACACTAAAGTGAAAGCCTGCGCTAATTTATTTTAATGGTACAATAACAATCATGGTTTTTGCGGCTCACATAGGCAATGTGCACTAGAGAAATAAAGAAGCATTGCGTAGCGCTTGGCACAACGCCGATACACAACTGTAGGTGGGGTAGACCTAATGTATTATTCAGCTTGGGCTGAAACCGCCGCTTGTGCCCGAGCACAGCCAATATCGATTGATGCTGAATGCCATTTAGCAGAGCAGATGTACCGATCACCTTAATTAATTGGAGATTCCACCAAAGGTCATGCGAGAGGTCAGGAGAAATAAGATTTTGGGTGGTCTTTGTTTTACTTTCGATAGGAGTTTGCATCAAGGTTATAATTTTGCATTTTTTATGAGTTTTTATTTTGATACTGTTTTTCAATTTGCTGTACATGTTGGTTTGTTTAATTAATGGTTTTGTTCGTTTAGGTTTAGTGTTATTTTGTAAACACATTTCTCTTTAGTTTTATATTAGAGATGGATTATTCATCATTATTCATTCATTCATTTTCTTTTCGGCTTAGTCCCTTTATTAATCTAGGGTCGCCACAGTGGAATGAACCGCCAACTTATCCAGCATATGCTTTATGCAGCGGATGCCTTTCCAGCTGCAACCCAACACTGTGAAACATCCATACACACTCATTAACTAAAGCCAAATTAGCTTAACCAATTCACCTAAAGCCGGAGCACCCGGAGGAAACCCATGCAAACTCCACACAGAAACTCCAACGGACCCAGCCGAGGCTCGAACCAGTGACTTTCTTGCTGTGAGGCGACAGTGCTACCCACTGCGTCATCGTGACGCCCTTAATCGTCATTATTGCATCTAAAATAAAAGTTTTTGACTTTATATATATATATATATATATATATATATATATATATATATATATATATATATATATATGTATATGTGTGTGTGTGTGTGTGTGTGCTGTTTATATTTATTATGTATAAATACACACATGCTTGCATATATTTGAGAAAATGTTTAATTATATTTAGATATATGTATATGATATAAATTGGTGGTGCTTATTAGTTACAGCAAGAAGGTCGCTGATTCGAGCCTCGGCTAGGTTAGTTGGCATTTCTGTGTGGAGTTTGCATGTTCTCCCCGTGTTGGCGTGGGTTTCCTCCGGGTGCTCCAGTTTCCCCTACAAGTCCAAAGACATGCGCTATAGGTGAATTGAGCTAAATTGTCCATAGTGTATGTGCGTGAATGGGAGTGTGTGGGTTTTGGATAAGTTGGCGGTTCATTCTGCTGTGGCGACCCCAGATTAGGGACTAAGCCGTAAATGAATGAATGAATTAAGGACACTGTCCCCAAAGGTGAACAATATTTGTATAACATTCTTCTTGTGGCATGCAAAAGAATATAACAAGGAACTGGCTTAAAGACTCAACGTTGAAACTTAAGCAGTGGTTTAAGATAATTGAAGAAATTCATGTAATGGAAAAACTGATATTTACTGTATGTTGAGTATGAAAAGGGATATTTTCAGGAAGGGTTGGGAAAAATGGTTGATATATAGGGAATATAAAGACATTCCCATTTAAGTCAATGGTAATTTTATGCGTTTGGCTGAATTTCCTTTTTTTTTTTTACTTTACTCTTTTTATATGCTATAGTTTGTGCATTTTATGGTGCATTTTAATGCAATGACCAAAGAGGGATTTAAAAAAACTCATCTAAATGCAGGATAAGAAGTATACACTTCAGTCTCGCACCTATTTTAGCCATTTTGGAGTACCACAGCTGTACGTTTATGATATTTTGTGTAGCATCTATAATAATTATTTAGTTTTAGACAAAATAAGCTACAGAAAGGCTTTTATCAGCCATGTTAGTTTGCTAAGTGTTTTTATAATTATTATTTTTTTGTTTGTATAATAAGCTACACTATCTCCCTAATTTGAGTTCAACTTGTTTACAGAAAAGTAAGGTCATCATATTTGTTTACTGTTTTCTCTAGAGACAGATGAGTATTTAATTTTTGGATATTTAAAAACAAATTTGAATAAATGTTTAAGTTAGTTAATGACCTCTTAGTTCCTTTTTTAACTAACACTTACTGCATTTTAGCAGTAAGAAACTACAGATTATTGAGTTGAAGCTTGACTACAAAATTAAATTGCAAATGAAATCAAAATTGCAACATCTGTCAAAAAAAATCGCAATTAGATATTTTCCCTCAATCGCACAGCGCTAGTTTGAACAAACAGCAAGCGTCATGTTTTTGAATTCAGATTATTCCTGTAGGCCTCGTCTTTTGGTAGTGACTAAGATCTGAGGCCTAATTCCAGTGTGCTAGATTCAAAAGCCCTTTTTCTTTCCAACTTGCTTTTGAAATTCAGAGCAGAGAACACATGTTGTGGAGCACCGCTGTTAGACCCTGAATGTAATTAGACTCGTCCTCAACCTCATGGCCTTACACCGGCATGCCAGACATCCGCACCACCCGGCTACAGGACAAATGACACACGCAGGAGGTGTTGAGAGGGCTCGATCTGGCAGAGGGATGAAAGACCGTCCTGTGACCCTCTTCATGAGGGCAGATCCCGCAGTCGCAAATGCGCCAGACAACATGCAAGCAATCAAATGTGCTTGAAAACGTAATGCTCCAGTTTATTACCAGCACACGATGAGCAGCCTAGCTACCAGATGTATTTTAAGACTCAATTTGGTCCTGTAATCCTACCACCGGTCTATTTTCAAATCACTTGTGTTTATGCATTGAGGGTCAGCTCGTCTTTTATTTAGTGTGGTGGTGGTTGGTTCACTCGAAGACTTTCCCTGACTGTATGCAGGGCTCGCGGATCCCTGCGGAACTGACATAGTTACTATTGTAGTCGCAGCTGCAATCTTGCAGAGTTCAACCTCGCATGAATCAGGAAACTAGTCTTTTTGGCTGCATTTACACTGCAGATCTTGATGGTTAATTCTGATTTTGTGACTGAATCCGATTTTTTTGGACGACTCGCTTAGTCTGTCTTGTTTTAAAGTGACTCGTATCCAATATCACTTAAAAAAAAAAAGAAGACGTTAGCAAAAATAAGTCCAAGACTCTCGAAAAATGTGGAAAAAAATATTTAAAAACCTTTATTGACATGGCTATTCCCTTAAAACCGGTTTGTAAGGATTAGCAATGAAGGCTTTTTAATATTTTTTCCACATTTTTCAAGTGCCTTGGACTTTTTGCTGTTTATTCTGATGAATCCCTAACCCAAAGAGCACAGACACATTAATTAAGCTACCCCTGAGCACTTTTTGTTTGATTTTCAGATAATTAGGTAAGTAATTTAAATCTATATTAGTAATGAATTATAAAATAACTTCTTTAAGTAACTTGCTCAGCACTGCTTTTACATTATGATTAGAAACATGTATAGGCTAAATTTATAAAGCGAGCAGCAATTTTGGTGCACGTTGAAGGAGTTGCGGCGTTATTCAAGATCTGCTAATTTTATTTGCCTTTCTTTGATGCGTGCTCGTCCTTCACCTCCCGCCATTCAGCTTCTCACACTGAGCCAATCTGCTCACTGTCTGTCGTTTTTTCCCCTCTCCTTCTCTCTCTCTCTCTCTCTTATTTTCTCTACCCCCACATAATGCACACACTGCCACCGAGGGCCTGACGTTTACACTCCCCTGCCATTAGCAAAGCATCATAGTTGTGATGGAAACGGCACCATGGGATTTTGCTGCTTGCTTCCCACCATACCAACTGTTGTCATCTTTTCGTGGCCAACTGGATCAGCTCTGTGATCTGGACAGGAGGAGATGAGATGCACAGTAGCTTATTTGACATGAAATCAACTGGCGTGTTGAATTAGTAAATATTTTAAAGCATGTATTGAAACCAAACAGCAATACTCATTTTGCATTTCACCCAAATTTTGGGAATTGCTGTGTAATGTGACATGTTTTCCATATTTAGTTATTCATGATTAATGTGTGTATTTACGCTTTTGAATTGCATTATGTGGTCTTTATATATGCTTTAACAACTGTTAATATTTAAAAGTGTCTTTTAAAGGACGTTTTTAGTATAGTTTAATATATGAAGCAATATATCTTCTGTTTTGTTCATTTAAGTTACAGTATAGACAGTGAGCTTATTTTTGTATTTATTAATATATGTCAGATTTTTTTTAATATATGCAATACTTAAAATCAGTGGTTCCCAACCTTTTTTTCGCCTGATACCCCCTTTTCCCCTGGAAATAATTGTAAGGCCCCCCCTCAACATTTAATGATATTATCGCTCCTATAAGTTTGCAGTGAGGATGACAAAAATATGTTGTTTTTAAACAAATTGTATGTTTATTACTATATCAAGGTAGGTATATGCACATATAATGTCCTAATGTGTAATATAAAAGTACCTATGCTTTAAATTTCTTTGTTGGTGTGTACAATTTTCAACCACAAAACAAATTTGCCAGAGGAAAGATTGAGGTTCTATAATGCAACTTAAAAGTAAATGGAAAACACCTGGGAAAATGTCATAATATGGAATATTATAACTCTGTTGTTCAGAAGATGGCGGCACAGTGGCTCAGTGTTTAGCATTGTCGCCTCATAGCAAGAAGTTCGCTAGTTCAAGTCCCGGCTGGGCCAGTTAGCATTTCTCTATGGAGTTTGCATGTTCTCCCACGTGTTGCTGTGGGTTTCCTCCGGGTGCTTCGGTTTCCCCCACAGTTCAAAGACATACGCTATAGGTGATGAACTAAATTGGCTGTAGTGTATGAGTGTGTCTGTGAATGTTTGAGTGTGTATGGGTGTTTTCCAGTACTGGGCTGCTGCTGGAAGGGCATCCACAGCATAAAACATGCTAGAATAGCTTTTGGTTCATTCCGCCGTGGTGACTCATGATAAATAAGGGACTAAACCGAAGGAAAATGAATGAATATTCAAAATATTTTGCTTATTTATTAGGCTATGATACATTTTGCCACAGTTTAAGACCTAAATGTAGTGTCTAATTAAGTGTAACAATGTTTTATATACCAAAAAATTCTGACAAACAGAACTGTTTGAGGAATATTTAAAGATAATTTGAGGATCACAGTCTATCCCAAAAATACTAATTTATATAATAATTCATACCACTACATTTGACCATTTTACTAGGTTTTTAATCACTCACAAGTCCCAGCTTTGTCATGGGTCAGCACAGCACAATGGACCACCAGGGTTTTAATCATATAAAATATAGTAAATTGATTATTGCTTACTTATTCTTCCATGTATTTTTTAAAAGGAATGGCAATCACATTATTTCACCCAAATGTTCACTTTTCTGAAAAATACTTTACTTGTATTTATATTATACTATATATAATACTATATATACTATATATAATGTGTTTGTGGCACATCTTTAAAGGTGTCTGTTTGTATCCTCAATACACATCTTTTTCTCCAATGTCTTTGTCTTTCTCTCTCTTGTGGCTTAGCTGTTGTCTGTCCAAAGGGATCATCTCATTATTCACATCCACTCTGCAGAATCACCAAGGTCAGGATGCTGTGCACAGTCAGCACAAGCAGTCCTTGTTGCACAACAGCACAGCTCTATATCGCTCATTCAGGACCAAACCAAGCATAGAATGTTATAATATAGCACATCGAAACACAACAAAACAATGAAACAAAAACATGGTGCATTAAATGGGTCAATTTAAGAAGCACGTCCATCTTTTTATGCCTACATGTGGTGACTGTAGTGATGAGAGAAACTAAGCTTTTCAAAGCTTTGAAACAATTCGCAAAATGTGAAGCATTCAAAGCAGCATATGCTAGGGAAGCCTGGTGGTCAACCTTGTAAATGAAACAACAACTCTAGCAAAACATGCATGTTTTATTAATGGATAAGTCTGAAGCACACCGTAAATTAATTGTCAATTTATATAGGGCTAGTAACATAAACAACTGTTTTTACAGATACTAAGGTATGGGTTCAGCACTTGGTATACCATGAGCTCAGGTATCGGAATTGGTATCTGTAAGAAAAAAAGGGAACATCCCTATTTATTAACTATTATTCCTATTCATTTTACAACTGTCTCATTAAAACATCTACAACTCATAAAACTGATCCAAGATCAGGTAAAAACTATGAAACCTCTTAAGTGAATCACCACTAGGGGGCGATCTGAATAAAGCTGAGCAATTCATGTGGATTTTGTAGTATTAAAAAGATCGCCTCCAAATGGCAAACCATTACATTTTTGAAATGTTTTGAAACCATAATGACGCAACGAATCCCCGTTTACTGAAATCACGTGACCTTCCAAATTGAATACATGCTTAGTTTGCAACCACTAATTCAAAACAAAAAATTCATTAAGGTTTCGAAGCTTCATGATGTATTTTGAAAAGCGTCCATCACTAGATGACTGCATAAGGGTTGCACTTTCTGTTTGGGAAACGTCCATTTACATGAACTGAAACAAAATCACTTTTAAATAATACGTTTGTGCAACAAATAATCGACATACATAGTGAAAACTGAGTCAGAGTTATGTTTGACTTGGTCCTTTATATTTATCTGTCATGAAAATAACGTTCTGCTTGGTATTTTCATGATGATATTTCCACATTTTTCTCTCTGTATTTCTCAGAGAACAGTATTATTGCTGTGGAAAGCCTTTTTGTGGTTATTTGATGGTCTGCTGAAAGTTATTTGTGGGCTCTAATAAGTTGTATTTTAATGTTTGATAGATAAACTATGAGGAGAATAAACGACAACTCAGTGTTGTTTATCAGTGTTTATCTGCAGAACAAAACAACAACTCGGAAGCGGATGTGAAATCAGAACCTCGCAGTCAGATAAGCCGCATAATAAATGAATCGTTTACTGTACATTTACTTTTTAGAGATCCCGCAGATGTGACGGGAGCTAATGAATATGCTAACAAAGCCGTGGTAATCTTCTTTCCCTCCTAGTGTAAGACTGATCTCCTGCTTTAATGAAAGTGCTTGCATTAACCTGTGACTGTGCTGCGTCATCGTTCAGCGCTGAGAGACGCGGACCTCCCCCACACTTAAAGACCCTGGAAATATTTTAGCGCATGTATATTAGATTTGAGGTCATGTATATGATAGTGTCCTCAGAAACCATTCAGATGTACGGTATACTGTTTAAAAGTGTGGTCGCTTATAATATTTTGAAAGAAGTCTGTTATGCTCGCCAAGGTTGTATTTATTAGATCAAGCAGTAATATTACAATTTTGAATTGTTTTCTAGTTTAAAATATGGGCAAATGTGATTTATTTCTGTGATGCAAAGCTGAATTTTGAACATCATTCTTCCGCTCTTGTTTTCCACATGAATGAATCTATGTTTCTAATATTCTGGGTTGCTTAAAGAGATAATTCACCCCAAAGTGAAATCTCTGTTAATGTTTACTCAAAACCCATTTGAGTTTTTCTTTTTTTCTGCTAAGCACAAACAGACATATTTTGAGGATTGCTGGTTGTTGGCACCCATCGACTACATAGTATTTGTTTGTCCTTCCATGGAAATCAATGGGTACCATCAACCAGCAGTTTTTACAATATTTTTTTTTGTGGGACAGAAAATTCTAATGGTAAAAAATCTAATTATGAAGAGTAAATGGTGAGTTTATATTCAGTTTTGGGTGAATTATCTCTTTAAGAAAAATTTCATGCGGTTATGTTTATTCATGTTTTAGTAAAAACCACAAATATGGATCTGTTGAAGCCATCTCTACACATGAATTCAATCTATTTTTCCTAAAACAATGATGTTTAGTAGTGGATTTCATTTAAAAACTGCATTACCCATGATGCTGTAGAGAAAACCAATCAAGGAGGCTCAGTAAGCAAAGCATGGCAAATATATTTGGCTCCGCCCATTCTCTCGAAGCTCTTTGGCTGTAAATGAGTTAATCTGAAAACACACACTCAAGAAATTGTGCAAAACTTGAAATATTTAATTAAAAGAAAATCACAGCGAACATCTTAGCTTCAAGTCAAATTTGAATTGTTGAGATTCTGTTTGTTGCCAGTTTAGGGTGTAATTTTGGAAAAAGCTATCGGAAAATTACTTTCAGAAGAAGTACTGTTAAAAAAAGTGAGCTAGTTATATCTATCCGCTTGTTAAGTTGTGACGTACAGTATGGAATATTGTTTCTGGGTCCAAGCCGCTACTCATTTGAATTGAAAAAATAAAATATTCGTTTATGACCACTTTTTAGTCATATCACACATTAAAGTGAAATTTATATCATATCACGGTGTACACAACAGTCTCTGGACTTCATAGGAGTGGACTTCATGCATCATAGACACCAATATTTTAACAATTTATAAAAGAATTAATCACATTCTGTCCTCCTGATATTAGTCATGAATATATATATATATATATATATATATATATAAATATATAAATATAAATATTGTGATCATGACTTTTGAAAGCATTTTATTGCTTTGCAAATGTTTATTATTATCATTTCTAAAGCCTCCCAGTACAGTTTGATATAGCGCTTGGACCTGGAAGCTGCTTTGCATGACGTCATGCTTACCAAGCCGTTTGCAGGTAGATGGAGTAAATGATATTTATTGTATGTACCAAGCATTTGTAGAATGTTTTTTTTTTTTTTCTTCAAAATTTGACCAATCATATTGGGCCTTACTATCTTTATTACCGCCTGTCCCAGTTGGTGCTGTTCTGCTATTGGCCAAACCAACCCAAAAGTGAACCTTGACATGAAAATAAACATAATGGCGGAAGTCAATTGGAGAGGAAAATAATATGTCATTCATATATGTTATTTTTTTAGCCTGTATTAGATTTAATTAGAACAAAAAATGTCCATCACCAGTTCTTTTTAGTTTGATCATTAGGTAAATTATTTTATTTAACAATTCTTTTGAACAAAAATAGTATTTTCTAATGTAAATGTTATATTGCAAGAAATATTGTTATAGAAATCCACAACTAGAGTATCGTATTTCACTTATTGTCCCAGTATTGTGCAGGCCTACCGGGTGCCAACTCTGTTAACACTTCCAGCTGACTAGCAAATGGCAAATTGTAACCAAAGGCCATTGGCTGGCAACAAAAAAAGATTTGTCCTTCCATGTGCCCAAAAGTCCTGTTTCGGTGTAAATTGCTGGAGCTTGAATTGTAACATCTGTCTTTGTGAAGACCTTGAGACAGGAATTTCATTAAACCTGGTGTTTTCATTAGAGAGCGAGTGCATACAGGCCGGGTGCAGCTCTGGGCATTTGTCATTATTGACTTCACTTATTAGTTATGTAGATGGAAGTGATCTGTACATTTCAGTCTGACACGGAGAAGGCTTCTTGAGCACGGTATAGTGATAGATTACATTCATAACAAGGTGCAAGGGCCACTCTTTTCTTCAGCTGAAGTGTTTATGAATCATATTCAGGGCTATGATTCTTTCCTTGGCACTTCTGTGAAAGATATTATATATGCAGTAATGTGCGTTTTGAGGCCAAAATAATTTCAATGTTTAGTTCACGCTGGTTTCCACACAATTTAACTTAATCGTTTTTTTACAAATTGAAGTGGATTGAACATAAGACTGTTAAGTTGTTCCAAAAAACAAGAAATAATAGTTTTTTTCAACTTCTTTTTAACACGTAATTTGAACAAGCAGCAAAAATAATTTTTTTGAGTGAACTTAAAGAGAGATTACTTTGTATCACCAGATTATTGGGCTTTCTGCTAGCACAAAAATGATTTCTTGCATGGAGATCAGGCATCAGTGCACTGTAAAAAATTATGTGATTAATTAGTTGTGAAAACATATGTTTTTAGTTAATTATAACTTATTAAACCAAGTTAATCATGTTCTTGCTTAATTTTACAATTTACGCAAGCTGTCTTAAGTCAGTTTAATATAAGTTCAAATGACTCGTTGAGTATGTTTACATTGACACCAATAATACGATTTGAATACAATTAAGACAATACTCTGATTAAGAGTCTAAATGGTGATTTTTGATGACCTTAATCTGACTAAAGTCATAATCAACTAAGCAGAAATGGAATTAAGATGTGGAGATGCCAATTTTAGTCACATTATTGAAGTGCAGTACAGACATATGAACACCTTAATCAAACTATTACCGTTGTGTAGGATTTTCGCCGCATTGTGCGACAAGATAGTCTATACACACACAGCTGTTTGACACTGTTCTCTGCACCTACCAAGTTAGTGAAGGCCCACAGACACCTGCATCACGAAATGCTGAGGTTTTTTTTTTTTTTATTAAAATTTATTTTTTTCATTTGGCATGCGGTATCAAATTCCATTAAAACAACACTTTTCCAGCAGTTCATACTCTCATCCAATATCTCGTTTGTCACAGGGGCATGCATGAAATGTTCCTGAATGAAAGTGAAAGTGCCAAACTGCAGTTAAAATCGACAAATTAAAAATGAAACACCCGAAATTACATAAAACTCTGGAGGAAATGTGGACAGTGTGGTGACGCAATGGTGTTGATTGAATTATGTGCTATGACATGTAAAACGGGATCATGACAGGAACATTCAAAAAGCAACTCATGTAAACACCTTAATCATATTATTGTCTTATTAAGATGAAGGCAAATAATTTAATTTCTGATGTTCATGTAAACGTAGCCATTGATTCAGCTTAATTTAGGCAACCAGTATTTTTTTTACAGTGTGTGTTTGATGTAAAACACTTGTCGCTTTGGATAAAAGCGTCTGCTAAATGACTAAATGTAAATGTAAAAATGAAACCGTTGTGAAGCGCATTCTCCAACACTTATGTGTATGGGAAGTTTGTCCGACATGATAACATTTATTTTTGGAAGCTGATAACCAATGTAGAGACAGTTGAAGTCTGTATAGTAGCCCCCCTTTGAATTTTTTTTCTTTTTTTTTAAATATTTCCCAAATGATGTTAAACAGAGCAAGGACATTTTCACAGTATGTCTGATAATATTTTTTCTTCTGTAGAAAGTCTTATTTGTTTTATTTCGGCTAGAATAAAAGCAGTTTTTAATTTTTTAATAACCATTTTTAAGGTCAAAATTATTAGCCCCTTTAAGCTAAATTTTTTTCAATAGTCTACAGAACAAACCATCATTATACAATAACTTGCCTTATTACCCTAACCTGCCTAGTTAACCTAATTAACCTAGTTAAGCCTTTAAAATTAAACAGAATTTTGATTAATTGCACAGCCCTATGCAAGGGCTTGTTTTCAGATTTATCCACTTATTGGTTCCTACAAACAGTTTATGTGATGCACACACACACACACACACACACACACACACAAGAGCATAGTTTCTGTCTTGAAGTCCTCCAGCAAAGAACTGCATAATATCACTCAGTGTGTGTCTGATTTGTTGGGAAGGACGAAGCTGAACATCTGCGGGTCTCAGCATGCTGCGTCCATATTTTATCCTCAGGCTCTGATGGGCAGAAAGCAAGGACACGGGCATTGATTAAAATCATGTTACAGTACATGACAATGTCTGATTTACAGCAATATTCCTGGAGCTAAAATGCTTGTATATTGATCGTAATGTAAGAAAGCGTGCCACATTCTTCTTTTCCTTTATACACGTATCAAATCGTTTTCTACTGTGACAGAATGGTGTGTTTTCCACCTCATAACCTCACCACAATCATGCTTATTTTGACATGTTTTGTGTTAGAGTAGTGTCTTGTTAACCGCCCATGGCGATCACGACTAGGTGCTTTTAGCACTTCCACTCTTCTGTACTGATACCATTTGCATTCAATATATTTTTTTATTAAGTTGGAGTATTAGTTTATTTAGGATAGGTTTTGCCATGAATATAACCAATGCAGCTCATATGGAAATATATTGAAATATACATAAATATAAAATATACATAACATTGAAATGTAAATAAAACAAAAAATACAAAGTTGTAGAATTAGAGGCCAAATGTGTGGTGTTTTTGATGTGATTTTCCAGTGGCTTGTTTCTTATTGCAGTTCTATGTTAATATAGAATTAATATTATTTATTGTATGCGTTTCATTGCATTAAGCCTGATTATTACAGTTTGTCATAGGCATGGTTCACTATGGAAATTAAAAATGTGTTTTTAAAAAGGAAGACAAAAGAATGTATGTATTTGTTGCATGGGAAACAAAATTAATACTTGTGGCTCATCATTATATGAAATGAGATTACTCATGTCTTTTTTCCCATTTATTTACTGTTGTGAATTGCATTGATCTGTGCTCTGTCAACTTTTTATGTTGAAAATTCAACTCTACAGTTTAACAAAGTGACTTTTATTGACATGTCAGTAGTTTAAAATAATATAATGTATAGGAAATAATATATAAAGGGATATAGAGTATACAATGTACTGGCAGTTCATTTAAGGCTTTTGTACCAAAATATACAACACCAAGCCAAACAATAAATCACTTTAAACTATTAAAAATCTTAATAAAAGTCCCTTTTCCAAACTTTTCAAGGTTAAAGGAGTAACTTTATTTTGATGATCCAGTTGAGTATTAGTAGACTGTCTGCTTAATATCTGCTGATACTGCTCCTTCAACAAACATTTAACTGACTATAAGAAACTGCAAGTACATGTCAACTTAAGCTAACCCAACCCTAACCCCAACCTAACAGTCTACTTATAATCTAATGAGAATTAGTTGGCATGTAGATACAATATAACTGAAATTCAACAAATGGACCATCAAAATAAAGTGTGACCGTTAAAAGTTGTTAGAAGAAGGATCAAGATCCCATAATGCAATTCAAAAACAAATATAAACAGGGAAAAATAAAAACATGAATCACAAAATATGGAAAACTGCTAATTTGCAGGTATTTTTTTTACTGTATACGACATCACTGTATTGTCAGGACCAACAGGTATTAATTTAGTTTTGCCTGCATACATGAGTTTTTTTATCTTGTTTTTTATTTCTTTTTTTAAATATCGAAGGATCACAGTTTCAACACAAAATCTTCCTTAATGCTCTACTGAAAAAGAAAGGAATCTACATCTTGAATGGTCAGAATGTGAGTAGAATAGCAACAAATGTTTGGGAAAGAATCCCTTTAAATTAATCATTTAAGATATATAAAAAATTTATTTTTTTTCTATTCTTACTGGATTATTGGTTTGTTAATGGTTAAATTCAACCTGTGGCGTAATTTAAAGGAAGTATTTAACAAATTTCGACATTAATTAAAGGTGCAGTAGATGATCTGCCTAAATGCTCTCCGTTAGCATAATGTCTTTGAAACACATGTCCCTCTCCTGCCATCTAAAGCCACGCCGTCAAAAGAAACTGACCATAAAGACAAACGGATAAACAGAAGTAGGAAGTTTCCGGAACTGTCATATCATTAATATCATTGAAGCTTTTTAAACTAATTATTTTTATTATTTTTCTAAATTATTTTAATTATAATAAGGATTTTTATAACCATTCAAGATTTTATTTAATCAAACTTTGATGCATCACTTGCTTTTGTTCATATGTCTGACAGTTTTACCTATAGTATTAAAGTTTATTAAAAATAATGACAACAGAAAATATATGGGTTGCTCTACAAATATATAGGTTTTATTAAGGCAAGAATAAAAGCAACAAACAAAAAAAAAACACTTACTAAAAAAATACAGACATTTATTTATTTATTTTTTTTATTTTATTATTTTTTTTTAGATTTAGCCCACTCCACAATTCACATATTACTGTCTGGCTAGTTTCTGCCCTATACTTATGCTAAAAAGACAATTATGGTCCAACATTCCTGACCATTATCAATAAAGCCTAAAAAACAGGCATCCGTATTTGTAAACCGATAGGTTCAAATATTCCTTTCCAGTCATCAAAGAAATAATTTGTTCCTTAATTATAGTTTTGTAACAATTAAATTGTTTTAAATTCTAAATTGTAATGTATATCTACATCAGTGTAAAACCTTTGACTGGTGGAAAAACATTTGTATAACTGTTTACTCGGGTCTCCACTTTTGCCATGGCCTCTTTTGGCTTTAACAAACTTATCCCTCAGGTTTCAGGTTTCCAAACTTTTTAACAAAAACTTTCCTCCTTTCCCACGGCTGTTGCAATTTCTAGCCAAGAATTATTTGTCATCTATTTATCTCTATTATCAGGCATTATAAAGATGTCTGTACAGTCGTACATGTTTCAGACAAAATCTCTGGTTCATATTCAACTCAAAACGCAGTGCCGTGCGAACTGTTAGCTCGAGTCTCAAAAAAAAAAAATCATGCACTCCGTCAGCCAAAATCATGTCACGCGCATCCAAAGTGAACCTCCGTAAACACAGCGTAGACGTCACCTTCACCGCGCGCACTCAAGCGAACTAGCCGACGCGTCGAGTATAAACCAGGCTTTAGTGGTTGACCGGCGATGTGCAGGAATTACACTTACTGTATTATGAAACCATACTTGCATGCTGTTTCAGACTGAATATTCAAAGTAGCACGGTAAACAATATAGGGAGCGCTTCACATTGGTTCGTTTTTGAACAATGATAAGCTGTGATGTAAAAAAACTGCTTCACCTCAGTAAAGCAGACTAGGCAGAATAGCACTATTTACGTACTTATTTTGTTGTTAATCTACATTATGGATGCCGTAAAAGGTCCCTTATGAAATTGAAAATAGTCTCATCAATCTTTCGCCAGAAGATTTCAATGGCTGAACAACACTTCTGTGCATATAACCCATTCATAAAACAACTAAATCTACTAACAGCAGATCTGTGTGAACGTTTACTCAGATGTACAAATCTACATTTGCCGACAGACATTTTGGGCTACTTATCAGAATTATGGGAAGTGTTGGCCCGGCAATTTTTAACTGGATGAACATTTTTGTTTTATGCCTTACCCAGAATATAAAAATACATATAAATATATTAAGATCATTTATTTTAATCATTACTAATGGAATGTGAAGAGACTTTCAACCAGCACAAAAAAAATGTTTCTGAAGATAATCACTTACTGCACCTTTAACATAGTTATTATTGTGGCTCTCTGTGTTCGTGTAAAGTGGCTAAATAATTCACACATTTCACATTTTATTATTATTAAATGTTTGCATAAGTGCAGAAAATGTTTAAAGTGTCAGCACAAACACCGCCATTACTCCTTTCCCATGCTTTTCATCTTGACCTTTTGTTTAGATTTGAAACGGCTGCCATGTTCCAGTTGATAAGGTGGCAGCTTGGGCAGTACCCCTTTCATAAGAGCTTTTCTTATCAAGAGGCTCTTATGAAAGAAGAGGGTTTAAGAAAAGAACTGTAGCGCAATTCTAGAGCGGTCACTTCGTATCATCACGCTGCCAGTTTGGCTGCCAGTTCCCCCATTGTGACGTGGTTTTACAAAGCTCTTATCTCTGCTAATGAGAGTCTCTATAAATGTAATCTCCGTCCTACTGCAGAGCTGTTTTAAAACGGATAAATTGGTATTGTCTATGGTCAGGCTTCTCCACGCTGGGAATGATTCTCTCCAGAATGCCTGATCTTGCTGGATGAGAGCCCAGAATCTGACACCGAAGTTAGGTTTTCGAGTCAGAGACGATCATAAATTTGCTTGTGTTTGATGGCAGTGGAATTCTAACCTGTGTGTAAGTGAAACATGTAGAGTGTATTTCAAATGAATAATTCCACACTTTGTCACTGTTAAATGTCCATATTTAAGGAAATAAAGTTAGTAAAGCGCTACGCTATAATTGCTGTTATTGAAAGTTATTCTTATCCTCATGGAGTTAGTTTACGACAACACCTGTAGTTAATGTGTGTTTATGATTGAGAGGTGGAAAGTAGAGACGAATCAAAATATTGCGGTCAACTTTTAGGGGAATGTGATTTGATTACAGTAGAATGGCACAGGATCTCAACACGACATCAAATTGACGTTGTTTCCCCAACATCGTGGGGACATTGCATTTAGTTTAGGAAATGAAAATCGGGTTGACATCAGAACCCAACATGAGGCGTCAGTGTCCGATGTCCAACCTAAAATCAACCAAATATCAACGTCTAATGATGTTACAGCTTGACGTTGTGTGGTCACTTTCCAACACAACCTAAAATCAACCGAATATCAACTTCGTCAAGATAACATTATTCTTCGTCAAAATAAAATTGAATTTTGGTCACCTGATGACACCTAATATTGATCTCGAATGTTGGCTCGACGTTGGATTTTAGTCACTTTCCAACACAACCTAAAATCAACCAAATATCAACTTTTTTTTAACATCGCTATTGGTTGTCAAAATAACATTGTCCTTAGACGCTGGCTAGACATTGAATTTTGGTCACCAAACGTCACAACCTAAATCTAACCTAATATTAATGTCTTATGACATTGTGTGCCTGTTGGGGGATTTAAGAAATATTAATTAATGATTAATAAGTGAAATCATTAAGTAATAATCATAGTTTGTTCAATTTAACAGGAATAAAATAGAATATGAGAAACAAATAGAAATAGAAGTTCCTAAATGTATGCAGTTGTGTAAGTCACAAATGGTGTAAGCGTATTTGTAATCGTAAAATTGTAAATATTGTGATTTCAAGTAAAAAGCGATTGCTTCTTTTGATTACTCAAGTTTAAATATTTATATTGATTTCATGTCTGTGTGAAATTTTTATATCAGTATGATGACGCATTCGCGTTGGTTTCCTCCAGGTGCTCCAGTTTCGAAATATATGTGCTGTAGGTGAATTGGGTAAGCTAAATTGTCCGTAGTGTGTGTGTATGTCCTAGTTCTCCATGTTGGGGGTTGAGCACCCCGAGGGGGTTCGTCTCAGTTAACAAATTTATTTATAATTTATATATATATATATATATACCTACATACACACGGGACATATGTACCATAAACATATTAAAAAAAGATTACAATATTTACATTTTTACAAAGTCTGTGTCATGAATATATAGCTTAGTGATGAAAATTACAAACGTAAAATGCTAGATTCCCAAGAGTCTTAAGATAGGTCCCCATGTGGTTTCAGCTTTTTTTTCTGTGAAGTTTCAAGACATAGTTGTTCCATTTGAATGACATGAAGCAGCTCATTCAACCATCTCTTATAACAGGGAGCCTTTGGAGATTTCCAATTAATTAAGATCAGCTTTTTACCTGTTATCATGCCAACCATCAGGGCTTGCTGTTGGGTTGAAGGAAAGGTGTTCATTATATTTGAATATCCAAAAATAGCCAAATTGTAGTCAGGTTGATTATATTGAGTACATATATTTAATATAATATATTTCACTCACAGCAAACTAATGGCTGGAGGGGCGTGGCTTAGCATAGTTCACCCAAGCCAGAAGAACAGCCATTTTAGAGTGGATTATTTCAGTGGATTCACTTTTTTCAGCTTATTAATTGTTCTCACAGAATGTCTTTTTTCTTTCGATTGTGCTACTCTTCTATTGTTTTTCAACGTAAATATAAACTTAATGGACATTCGCGACTGTTATGCTGAAATCTCACGTCTTTTAAAGTTTTGCGCATGTGATCTCCATGTTTTTAGACGCAGTTTAAAGTTAAAAGATGTATAACTTTCACAAGCAGTGCTGCTCATCAATATCAGTTCTAAAGTTGACCAATCAGAAGAACTCTGAGGCAGGGCAATCGTTGCAAGTTTCTGCCTACAAGCACTCAGTCACTGTGTCTGGATATGCTTGTGTTTAGTTGTGAATTCATGCAGACTTTGAATATATATAAAAGTACTTGTAATAAATTAGCAATGAGAAATATTGGTGCAAAGTTTCAGAAACAGGTTTTTCTATCTCCGAAATCTATTCATGGCAAACTATATATTGTAATTCGACTGAAACATAGATCATGTTGTTCTACTGAACACATAAAAATGCATTCATCGATGTGAGAGGCCAGAGAGTGTGATGGTAAAAACCTGCTTTTTTTGTAGCTGAGTAGCTCTTTCTAAAGGCAGTGTAATGGGTTGTGTAAGCTCTCCATGTACCACCTAGCTCCCAATTTCTTTCTGAACTATCAGAACTGCTTTTGGCTGACATGAGGACATGAATGATTGGGGTAAGCATTAAAATAATAATACTAAAAAAACAAGTAGAAAGGGAATGAATCTGACCGGTTTTGTCACACCATTTCACTGATAATCGTTTTGCTGAAATGATTGAAATTGAAAATAGAATTGATGGTTCCCAGAGGGCAAATCAGTTCATATAAGAACAGTAATAGGAAAATACAAATGCTTTGATTCATTGCTATAACTGTTCATGCTGTGAATAACACATAGGTTGTTGTGCAATCAGGTTGGATGTGGAAATGTGAAAGCGCAATGTCTCAATCAAATCTCTGGATAAGTTGGATAAAACTTTTTGCTTGTCCCAGATAGTGAACAAAGTTGTCACTATTTAGCTTCGACATCCAGTTCTGGCAGGAATGTCATGTACGGCCACGCATTACAAGCCTCTTGTAAGCTGTGATTGGCAGGTGTAAGCTGTTCGGCATCAAATCAGATGTTCTTGAGGAGAAAATCAGGGCTCAAAGTATATAGTTCGTAAAACTAAACAACTTCGCAAATTGCAGCTTTATAAACAATTGAATGGCATAATTATATTGAGTAAAGAGCAGCTTGTTAGGAAAGGATTGCTTGTGTTTACATTTTGGGTGTATATCTAAATGCCATAATGCATTAGAGACAATCATTACATTTTATATTCATTAGACAAGGCTGTTGCTGTTTAAAAGCTTGTGAAGGTCAGAGGGAATTTTTAAAAATGATTCTTATGTCTTATCCCCACCAAAGCTGTGCGTTTATTTTATTTAAACGAAAAATCAAATGTAAAATGACTAATGCACAATATGATTGCAGTTCAAAATAGCAGTTTAACAAAAAACTGTTACAGTCTTCTGTTTAAAAATGTTGTTTATTCCTGTGTTGACAAAGCATCATTACTCCAGGCAGTCATTATGCGGATTTATAATATGCTGATTTAGTTTTCAGCAACATTTCTTGCTGAACAATTGCTCAACACTTGAGAAGAATAATATTTTTGTGGGTACTGTAATGTTTCCTTATGATTCTTTTAAGAAAAGAACATTTGAAAGAATATCTCTTTAGGACAATGTTAACATCTGCACTATTGCAAAAATGTAGTTACATTTCATTTTATTAGTTACAAAATGCATTTTCATTATAAAATAAATCCTTCAAGTATTGTTTTAAATTATACAGAAGCCCCGTTTACTATAATTAATTAATTAAATAAGTTATTATATATAAGAATATGAATGAATTTAAGACATTTATTAGGGTGCTTTTTACTCTTGGTTCAATTGCCTGGTCCGAACTCAAAAATGACATGAATGAAATAGTGCCAAATAACAGAAGTGAACCGCCAACTGTACAACAAACTTTAGTTTTTTTAACGTTCATTTGTGTATGTCTGTATATCACTTACCTTGGTGACAAGCGGGACTGACCCAGTGCAAGCAGTGGTAATGTCTGCTTGTCTCCACCAAAAACGACTTCTGCAGACATCGCATCATGCTCTGAACATTTTTAATATTCTCAAGTGACTCTTTGTATTTTGGTTTTGGTAACAAAACCAAAAGTTTCAGTAAAAGTAGAAGCACCGTGATATGCGTACGTCTTTATTTTGGCGCATTTTGTATACACAACAGCAGCTGAATGATACAAGCGTACTGGGGTTCAGAAGGAAAAAAACTGTGTGAGCACAAACCAGCCAAGGGGGGACAGTCGAATTGGTGTTCGGACCAGGCAATCTATCCAGCTGTGAAGGCACCCTCAGACGGACTGGGGTGTAGGTCGTGGGTGTGCTCCCGAGTTCAGAAGACATCGTTAACACTACCGAACCGTACCGATCTCTGATGTCAAATGAACCCAGGTGCGGACCAAAAGTGCAAGTGTGAAAGCACCCTTAGTTTCTTTGAATGCCCTATTTAGAGTTATGATTTTGAGTAAGGGTGCTTTCACACTAACACTTTTGGTCCGCACCCAGGTTTGGTACATGTAGCTAGTGTAAACCTAGGGCTGTGCAATTAATCAAAAATTCAGTTTAGATTTTTTTTTATTATTTTTGCTTCTAACAATTATGAAAAAACATTAATCCAAATAAAATGATTATTGCATTATATACCGCCCCCTTTCCAGTTGTACACATTTGTTTCTCTGCAAAGCTCAGTTTCACATGAACATTACTAAAAGCATGTGCTGTAATGTAACGTTTGCACGGGATGCGCATCATTCATTGACGTACATTTGAATCATTCATGTTTTTAAAAGCGCAAAAGAGAACGGATGCTGTTGTGTATGTGCGCTCAGCCTCAGAGACGAGCAGAGCACAGCACACACATCTAAAGTCATCTTAATGTGAGCGCTTTAATGGTCAAATACATGCAAATTTGTGTCAACTCTGTGTTTAGTGATTATTCATATTAACCCTCATTTATGTAATAAACAAACGAGTTGAGAATCAAAAGACATGTGAAAGAGAAACCATACATCAGAACTGCACTGGTCTTAAAGTGACAGCGCACAATATTCCTGCTGCCCACTGTTTTTATCAATCAGACAATTAAAGGAGAAAATCGCTCACTGCTCTTGACTGAAGGACTTTTGTGGCTGTTATTAAAGTGTTTTTCTTACAGTGAAGATGCTTAAAGCACAGTGTGTTTCATATTTTTTATTCTATTGTATTTATTTCCCTTTTCCTCATTAACAGGGAGGAAAATAATTATTTTTACAGTTTATGTCAAAATTATTAGACCTTCTGAATTATTAGCGACCCTTTTCCCCCAATTTTTTTCAACCTATTTATAAACATAATAGATTTAATAACTAATTTCTAATAACTGATTTCTTTTGTCTTTGCTATGATGACAGTAAATAATATTTGACTAGATATTTTTCAAGATACAAGCATTGAGCTTAAAGTGACATTTAAAGGCATAATTAGAGTAATTACGCAAGTCATTGTATAACAGCAGTTTCTTCTGCAAATAATCAAAAATATATATTGCTTAAAGGGGCTAATAATATTAAAATGGGTTTCAATATAATTAAACCTGCTTTTATTCTAGCTAAAATAAAACAAGTAAGCCTTTCTCCAGAAGAAAAAATATTATAGGAAATACTGTGAAAAATTGCTTGCTCTGTTTAAACTTAATTTGGGAAATATTTAAAAAAGAAAGAAAAAATCACAAGAGGGTGAATAATTTTGACTACAACTGTGTATCGTTTTAAATATTCGTGATTGCAATTATGACCAAAATAATTGTGATTATGATTTTTCCCATAATCAAGCAGCCCTAGTGTAAACATTATCTTCTGAACTCTGTTGCACACCCGTGACTTGAACCTGAGTCTGCCTGAAAGAGGCAGTCTGGGCTACGGTTCGCGCAAACTCTGGTCCAGTTCACTTCTGATATTAGTGCAATCGTACCAAATAACAAAAGTGAACTGCCAACAGTACGACAAACTAGTTTTCATAACATTTATTCGTGTGTGTATGTCTGTGTATGTATCATGTACTGTACCTTGATAACAAGCGGGACTGAGCCAGGGCAAACACAGTGATAATGTCTGCTTGTCCCTTCCAAAAACAGCTACTGCAGACATCGCTTGATGTTCAGAACGTTTAGATTCTTTTTGCAGTAGACAGCACAAGTTGCTTTCTATATGTTAACAAAATCAAAAGATTCAGTAAAAGCAGAACGACCATGATGAGTGGACGTCTTTCCATTTTGGTGCTTTGCTCCTGTTGCCTTAACCTAGCAACAGCTGAACACAGTGTTGGCCCATAGGGTTGAGGGGCCCTAGGCGAGATAAAAAAAGGGCCCACTGGTGTAAAAACAGCGAGAAGATAGCACAAAAAACACAGTTTTAATATTTAGGTGTATACATTTTTATTAACTTATTTACCCTATAATATGTAAAAATATTTACTCAGATTTAAACAAATAAATTTGCAAGTATTGCAAAGTATTGAAACGTATTGCAAATGAAAGTGCAAGTGTGTTTTAAAAACAAATTGTACTTAAAACTAACAAAATAAAAGAAAATTTAAAAAATAAATGAAGAAGGGCACAGATTGAACACGTGTGACGGGTTTATCAAACATGAGCAATTTGGAGAGATATGTGGAATCTGTGTAAGAATGTGTTACGTCATTCTAGTTCACCCAATAGCCGATCGCGGGCAGGTTTTCTGCTTTTATTCATACTGTTGTTGTGTATTTATTATCGTTTTCAGCTACTTGTCATGTATGAATTAAACAGAGCTGTTCTTTTGGTGGAGGTTATTTATTTTTTCTCACCGTCGTTGTGAATTGTATTGCGTTTAATGGGGTTTGTGCATTGCGCAATGAGAATTGGTCATGCTTTATACGTACACATTTGTCTTCGCTCTTGCATTCACAATAAATCAACAATAGCAAAAAATTCATAATAGCAGTGTTCATGGGGCCCTCCAAAAAACGCAGAGCCCTAGGCAACCGCCTGTTGGACGGGCCGGCACTGGCTGTACACACAACAGCAGCTCGATGACGCAAGCATACTGGGGTTCAAAAGCAAAAAAGACACTGTGAACACAAACCAGCCGAGAAGGTGGCAAAGGGGGAACAATCAAACTTGGGTTTGTACCAGACAATGAACCCAAGTGTGAAAGCACCCTAAAATGTCATTTTTCTTTTATTCTGTAAACTAAAACTAATTTCTTACAAATTTGAAGTAAATATGTTGTCATTTACTGCTTTTTATTGGCATAAAATAACAAAATAGATGCCATGTTATCATACATGTTTATATTTATTTTTAGGAAACTGTATCAATGTTTTCAATGCACTTTTCATATCATCCAAATATCAGTATCATTAAAATATGACAAAAATATGACCAAAAAATGTAGATTTAACCAACCACAATCCTAATGGTAATCAACTATACACAAAAAGCTAATCATAAAGCTGTACAGCATCTAGCAAACCGCACCCTCTTTTTTTTCAGACACCCCACCCAAACACCACACGCCTCCACCATCTCTCACTACACCAAACACAAAGGCATTTGATCCATTGTTGCCTTGTTTTTCTTATCTCTCGTAAGTGTTTTTGTATACTATCAAACACACACACACACATAACTAGATGCCCAGTTCTTCAGAAGCATTGCTAAAAGGTCATATTTCTTTAATTCAGTGCTTTTCCGAAAAGAGGTTCATTTCTCCATCAGCATGTTCCAGACAGCAGTGGATCTATTATAAAAAAGGCCAGCAGGGAGAAAATATGCTTTTAAGACCCACTGTCAAACTGTTCAAGGAGAAGCGCTCGCGTTCTCAAGCACGTGTCTAGACTCTTTTTGCAGCTGCTCTGGTGATTATTATTTTTTGTGTTGTTTTGTTTTTCACGTCTAAACCAACAAGCACATTTGCGCAATAAATGACATGCAAGCGCGTTTAGGAAGATGATTTCAGATTCATTTTGGGTTGTACAAATGTATTTAAACACAGAAGCCATTACATGCCTGCTCTGATTAGTGAAGACGGAGCTTCAAAGAGTTTTGCTGATACTAGAGTCTGGGTTGGGCACACACACTCCCTTTTTGTGGTGCACACAGCCAATTGCATTCTCTACCATGCTGCATATGATATTGGATTTGCTGATTTTTTTTTTTTTTTTTTTTTTTTTTGCCCCAACCCCCCACTTCTCTCACACACACTCACACTCATCTTTCTTGTAGTTGAAGGGAGTCATATGAAATTCATGTTGGCCTAGTTTTTTTTTTGCCTGCCCGCTGCCTGCACCCGCTTAAAAGCAGCATGGTATGCTGTGTGGACAGAATTAAACAGACTCCAATGATGTTTGGCCCCAGCTAGTATTTTTGTTTTATCTAAAAGTTCTGCTGTATGAGGGTCCATCTGACTGTGTTTGCTTGACAACATATTGGTATTTAAAAAAAAAAAAATTATTATAATAAAATGATATATATGAATGGACACTACATATGGACTCGATCTGGTGCAATGTGAGTGTAGTGAACTATCTAGGTCGCTCAAACCTGAAGTAAATAATCATGTGACGCAGTATAATAGATTTATATTTATCTCTGAGGTACAAATTGGTGGACCTAGCAACCGTTAAACCCAGAATAATTTTTGTTTTTATCTAAGGTAAATAAGGAACTGAGACTAGTAACAGTAACAGTGAATGCAGCACTATTTGTTTGTGCAGGCCTTTTTAATAGTCTCTTAAATAATAATTTAGCCTCAGTTTCCTCTTGTATTAATGTGTTTTAAGTGATTTGTTCACAAGTAATCAGCCGAGATGTTTTTCCATTTCCACCAGAAAATTAGCATTATTAAAGCCCTTGGCTTTTATTTCCGGATGCTCTACATTACAGTTGCATGGTATTGGAAAATTCTAACAATTTTTTTATTCTGTGATCTATATTGCAATATGAATACAATTTCACTAGATGACTTGAATATCTCCATTTGGAATGAATTGATCATTTTAGGTTGATTGAGATGATTCTGAATGGGAGTGCATCTGCATATAATCTAGTAAACAATCTATAAATACAATAAAGAAAAAGATATTATATAATAAAGTGTTTTGTCATTTTACGAGTCTAACAGTATTCAGGTACAGCAATTGAATAATAAATATAAATATAATTCAATCAAATTAATCGCAATTAAAGTTACAAATGGTACAATTTCTAATGCCTGAATGTTTTTAAAATCATTATAAAATTTAAATGATAATATTTTCAATATATAATTGCAAATCCTCCAATCCGACTATTGCAAATGATCACGTTGCTATATCGATGCTGAAACGATGTATTGTGCAGTCCTACTCTACATTTATATTTAATACCGGCTTCATTTAGAGAGGATGTATTATTGACGAATAAAATAAATATTTTTGTGCTGTATTTTTTTATATGTTTGCTCCACCTATCTCCAAATGGACAACATTTCTGGTGTGGTCAGTTTGCTCAGTAGCTCACCTTGTACGTTGCAGAATGTAAAATCAAGGTTTAAAAGGAATTTTATCTTATGTTTGCTTTTGGTTTAGGTCAGTGGTTTGCTGGTCTAGATGATCTGTTCAACAAATCACCACCTTACCTTATACAGAAGGAGATGTATCTGAAACGAACAACAAAACTTAGCTCAAGTTACGTATTTCAGATTTTTTAGAAAATGTAAACAGTTCCCTCTTGTTGATTTTCCATAATAAAACATGCAACAAAACATATCCGGCACAAAATTATTTCAGGTTTTGGAAAAATGTAAACCATGCCCTCTTGTGGATTTGTGAAACGTGCAACGAAACGTACCCGGAGCAATGTATTTCAGGTTGCTGAACAATGTTAGCAGCACTTGTGGATTTGTCATCTGAAATGTGCAACTAAATGTACGCAGAGCAATGTATTTCGAGGCACATATATTTAGCGAAGCTTGTTTGTGATGTTCTTGGTTTTTCAAACGCATCTGAAGACAATTTTCAAAACTGCATTATCACCAGATTACTCTATTTCATTTAACAGTTGTTGAGTTTACATGTGAGTTTTTATCCCCTTGTTTGCCCCAATTTTGGTCTCATTTTAGTTCTCATTAGTTTTTACATTTCTCATTTAGTTCTGCCCCCGTCAGTAGAGGGAAGTTGGAGCAACTCTCTGAAATCCCCTTCAGAATTCACATAAATCCCTTCTGACCGCCACAAGGTCTCAG